>NW_028154545.1:0-103752 GCF_965231275.1 Zosterops lateralis
AAGGGCTTCAGGTACAGCTCCCACCTGATCCAGCACCAGAGGATTCACACTGGGGAACGGCCCTATGAGTGTGGGGAATGTGGGAAGAGCTTCAGCGACAGCTCCAGCCTGAGGAAACACCAGGTGATCCACACTGGGGAACGGCCCTTTGAGTGTGGGGAGTGTGGGATCAGATTCAGCCAGAGCTCCCACCTGAGGCAACACCAGAGGATCCACACTGGGGAAAAGCTCTATGAGTGTGGGGAATGTGGGAAAAGGTTCAGAGACTGTACCAGCCTTATGCGCCACCAGGTAGTCCATACTGGGGAACGGCCCTATGAGTGCGGGGAATGTGGGAAGAGCTTTGGATGGAGCTCTGAGCTGAGAAATCACCAGCGCATCCACACCGGGGAGAGGCCCTACGAGTGTCCCGAGTGTGGGAAGAGGTTTCGGGTCAGCTCCAGTCTCCTCAAACATCAGCGGATTCACACAGAGGAGAGGCCCTTCCGCTGCCCCGACTGTGGGAAGGGCTTCAAGCGCAACTCCCACCTCACTGTGCACCGGCGCATCCACACTGGGGAGAGGCCCTACGAGTGTCCTGAGTATGGGAAGGGCTTCTCAGACAAGCGTGACTTGACCCAACACCAACAGAGGCACCATAAGGGAAGCCCCGCGAGTGCCCCGAGTGCGGGAAGAGCTTCGTGCGCTGCTCCAGCTCCATCCCCCATGGGAGGATCGGCGTTGGATGATCCCCAGTGACCCCGTTGGGCAGAGCCCTGGTGATCCGTGGTCCTGGTGATCCGTGTTGGGAAGACACCTGGCTGGGGGGGGCTGCACTGGTTCCTGAATCCCTGTGGGCACCTGGATGAACACATGGGCAGCAATATCCATGGGGATGTAAACTGACATCAGGAATTCACTGGGGACAGTGGATTTGTTGTCTCTCAACCCCAAAAATTCTTCTGCGTTCAGTCATATCTTCTGATGGCATCAAGCAACACTGGATGGTCTTGAGGTCTTTTCCAAACTCAGTGATTCCATTCTGATTTTCTCTGGCCCAAGAGCTTCTGCAGCCAAATGGTGATGGATTGGGCAAAGACCAAGATTTTGGAGACAGTGGGGTGGAAACCCCTCTGAAAAAGCTTCTTCCCTCCCACTCAAGCACATGGATCCTCAGCCAGCACAGACATAGGGAAATCCTTTTCTTTTGGCCTTGATTTGCTTTTCTTTTCATCCTTTCAAAACACCTGAAACTGGGGTAAAAATAAAGGCGTTGAACTAAGACATGGTTGGGGATATGGGGGGACATAGACATGGGGACACGTGGATTTGGATGTGGACGTGGCCATTCATGGGGATGTGGGAGGACAGGGGCATGGACGGAGATATGGGGGACAATGACAGGGATGGGAATGGGGTGGGGAGACAGCCATGGGTGAGGACAGGGTGGGACATGGCCAGTGACATGTGGGGACATGGCCATGGCCGGTGCCATAGGGGGAACTTGCAGGGGCTGTGGGGGATGCTGGGTTTGAGGGAGTTGAGGGTTCCTGGGAGGGTCTTGGGGCTTGCTGAGGGCTTTGGGGACCCCAGGCCCAGCGGCTCTGGCTGTGCTGGGAGACCCTGGGGGAGGTTCTGGGGCAGCTGCTCAAGGAGCCCCTGACCTGGACCCCCATCTGGGCATTGGGCTCCTGGAAAGGAATGAACGTCCTTGTCCCCAGGAGGGAAATCCCAGCAGCCCCAGGGTGTCATGGGCAGCTGAGAGGCCACAACAGGGAGGGGAAAGCCAGACAGAGCTGTCCCTGTCCAAAACTGCACCCCAAAAATCCCCCAACTCAGGGATTCCTCCCAGAAAAAAGCTGCCAGAAGCTGCTCCTGCCCATCCCTGGGGGGTCATAGGGGGTTTCCCCCAAACAGCATCCAGTCCTGTGGTGGCTGTAGGGCCGGGGGGGTGGGAAAGGGGGGTCTGGGTTCTGCGGTGAGGAGGACCAGGAGGAAGAGGAGGGAGAGAGGACAAGGAGGGGAAAAGGAGGAGCAGGAACAGGAGCAGCAGAAAGAGGAGGAGCAGCAACAGAACCAGGTGGTTCCCCCACCCTCCTGCTGAGTCCACAGCTCCCCTGGCCCCAGCAGGTGAACGGGGAGGGGAAGCTCACCCCACATCTCTCAGGGGGTGTCCAGGAGGGCCTTTAGTGACAGGTGGGAAGTTTGGATCTCACAGGACCCGAAAGGTGAGCCACAAGTGTCCCTTGGGGGAATCATGGAGGATCCACGTGGTGATTGCCCAGTACCAGAGGGCACAGGGGGGTGACATCGGTTTTGGGGCTCACAGGGAGTGGGGACAGCAGCATGGGGCCATCCCAAAGCTGGGGTTCCTCGGCAGCCTGGTGGGGTGGGGGAGGATAGAGATGAGCAGGGTCTGGGCCCACCCAACAGTGAACAGGGCAGTGACTTCTCCAGCTGGACCAACTAACCCAAGGTGCTCACCCCTTGCTTTTCCCCCAGCCAGGATTTGTCAATCTCAGACTTTGTCTAGATGGAGGCGGAGGAGGCTGCGAGGAAAAGGAAGATGCCCTGGGATACTGAGGCAGGTGTGGAGGAAGTCACTGCCCCTTTCCCCCTCTCTCCTGCTCCATCTCCCAGCCCAGCATCGCCCCCGGCTGCAGGACCACCCCACTGCCGAAGCCGTCCTGCCAGGGATAGGTTGGGGGGATCTCCTCCCCCTTCCCTCTGGCACAGAGGCAAATCCCATCCTCTCCTTGTCCATCTTCATTCCTCTTGTCATTTTGTACTGCTTCCCTCCTCATTCCTTCCTCTCCTTGTCTTTCCTAACTCCAGGCCCTGAGCTGCAGACAGAGACCAGGGAGAACAAATCCCTGCCACAGAACTTTGTGGAAGGGACTGTTTTGAGTGGCTCCAGGGCACAGGAATCCAACGGGGAGGAAAAGCCCAAGAGCCCCCACACGAGGAGGGGCTGCAAACCCAACCCAAGGAGCAGTGAGGAGGAAAGATCCCCACTCCTCCTGTGCTGGGTAGGTGGCTGGAGATACAGCCACATCTTGGAGCTGGTGGAGAAGGCTCAGGCCAGTGAGAAGCCTCACAGAATGTGGGAAGGGCTTCAGGTGGAGCTTCAAGCTGAGGAAACATCAGAACATCCACACTGGGGATTGGCCCTGTGAGTGTGGGGAATTGTCACTGTCTGCAGTTTGCCCAGCGATCTTCGAGGTGCTGTGACACGTTTGGGTAGCGAGGTCCTTAAAAGGACGTCCTGGCCTGCCCAGTGCACAGGCAACCCTCAGGGTGCTGGTGCTTTGCAGCTCTTTTCTGCTTGCTGCCTCAGCAGTGATGTGGCAGAACCATGCTGAGGGACACGGGAAATAACGAGAGCGGGAACTGCCGCCTTGTCCTCCAGCTCTTCCTTTCTTGGGCTGGAACCGGCAACAAAATGGCAGCTCTGGCTGAGGGGAGCGGGTTTATATAGGGCAGGAAGGGGCGGGGTTTACAGCTTAGACCAATAGGGTACAGAGCTGGGGAAAGGGCCAATCAGGGAGAGGATCAAGGACTAACCAATCATTGAAGAGAACTATAAGCCAAAAACATATTCAATAGGAAGGCTGGAATTAGCATTTTACAGAATGAACCCATAAGAACATTATTCTCGGGGCAGAACACAAAAGTTAGATTGCAGTTTGGATGCTGACATCCCTCCAGGGGAGGGTGAGCTTATCTGTAGGTGGCTTAGGGACTGCCACAACTCCCCATTCTCTTTTTATTAAGAATGCTTTAAAAACCACTTTTTTCAAGCTTCTTAAAAGACATGAAAACATCAATAAGACAACCATAATAACCACAAAACCCCACACAATATGGTTCAACACAGAGGGAGCCTTTAAGTCGCAGATGTCCAGGTAGGTTTTCAAACCACTCTGGATCTTTATCTGTCTTTAGGTCCCTCACTTCTTCCTTCAGCAGCTGAATGCTTTGAGAGATGGATTCGCTATGAGAACAGTACAGGCTCCAAAATCCTGACAGCCACGTCCATGGACTAACAGCAAAGTCTGTAGCTGCTCTGTTCTGGAGAGTTGCGTGTCTGGTGGTCACTTCATCCCTGAGGAGGTTGCTGAGTGCTTTAAATGTCCTGTTGGCATGCTTACTGAGCCAACACCCCAAATGGTGAAGCTCACCTAAACTTTTCATGGCTGCTACACCTGGTAGAGACATGGACATTGCAACCTTTTTAGTCTTTGGCCAATCGAAGAATGATGTGTGTCTTGCTTTGGGAAGACAGGGAAAGCTGGAGTTTCCCTTGGAATGGAGAATGTAAACCACCCCCACCGCTTTCCAAAGGATAAATTTGCAGTTAGAGGCTTTCAGGCAAAGATTTGGGAATAAAAATAACAGTTCTTTACTAGAATATTAAGAATACAAATGTAGTTGTACAAAACAAAAAACAAAAACAAGCAAACAAACAAAAATCCTCGAAACCCTGGTAGAGTCAGAAATACAACCTGGACACCCTGTTGGTCAGGGTGTTGGAAGCAATCCAAAGTCAGCCCTCCTGGAGTGGCAGATGTGGTTCTGTTGCAGTAGAGATGGTCCTGTAGAAAAGGGTCCAGTAATGGCAAGATGGGTCGGGTATTCCTCTGGGAATCCAGTGGAAACACTGGATACCTGGTGTTTCTATGTCTCAGTTTTTATCTAGCTAAGAATAGTTTGGGTCCCTGCACTGGGTGGAACATCTCCCAGTGGGATGATGTAATGTGTCATGTCAGTGGTGAGCCTTAATGGTCCATTAACAGAAGATATCCCCCTGGAGGGAGGATGGGTGGTGGAAGAGATAAGGAACAATGCCCCACCCAGTTTTAACAGCTGGCCCATTATCAGAAGGCACCTGACCCCTCCCCCCTGGAGTTACAAGAGGATAAAGGAAACAGGTCCCCAACCAGTTTCAACAGATGGAATAGAATAAGCATTTTTTGGTTTCATAACCCAAGCCATTATCCACCCCTTATTCTATTACCATCTGCATCCTACCCAAATCAATAAACTCTACTGTCTAATGGACAGTAACTGATGTTTCCACACTGCAACAATGATTAAAAGGGATCCTGATTGGTACCAGGCTGTCTGTTGAGGGGTGGCTGCTGTCCCTCCCCTCTCCATGCCAGCCCTGCACTGACCTCTGCAGCAGAACAAGGCTCCTAGGGTGAAGAGCAGATAACAAAACTGACTGTTTAATGCTTTTATACACAACATGAATTACACCGACCAGCACGGCAGCAGCCATGGAACCAGTCCTGTTCCCCCCTTTTCCCCAAACCCTGGCAGAGGAAGACTCCGGCAGGCAGAAACAGGCAGGTGGGGTGGTGGTGCCACATGGGCAGGGGTCAGAGCCGCCGGTTGTGACTTCACCCTGCCCAGGCAGGACAGGGCTGCTGGAGGCTCCAGCTCTTGGCTGTGTGGCCGTGGATCTTCTGGTGGTGCTTGTAGTTATGCTAGTGACCAGTGGTGCAGGAGCAGTCCCGGCACTAGAAGGGCTTCTCGCCCGTGTGCTGCAGGATGTGCCGCTTCAGGTCCATGCTCTGGTTGCAACCGTAGCCGCAGAGGCTGCACTTGTAGGGCTTCTCACCAGTGTGCATGCACTGGTGCTGCTTCAGGCTGGCCAGGGGGGCAGAGGCACAGTCACAGAGCTGGCACTTGTAGGGCTTCTCACCAGTGTGTGTCTCATGTGGCACCTGAGGTGGCCGGAGCAGTGGGAGGCACAGGGACAGAGCTGGCAGGAGTAGATGATGTGCTGGCTGCGGCCGCCCTCGGCACTGGCGCACTGCAGGCAGCTCTGGCCCAGGCTGGCAGCAGGCTGCAGCCCGCACTGGGGCAGGGCAGGGCAGCGGGGCCAGGCTCACCCCTCTCCTCAGGGTCACTCTCCATGCTGAGCTGCTGGTACCCAGAGGAGCAGTCGTCGTCGCTCAGGGTGTTTGCTGGAATAGCGATCTTCCCCACAAGGGTGTCTGCTGAGAACACCGTGAGGATGGGGTGGTGTCGGTTTGGCTGACCTGGGCACAGCCCCTCTGCCTACACCCCCAGTCCCAGATGGGTACCCACCCTGTGTCACCCCGTAGGAGCCCACCACACCGTGCCCTGCAGTGAGGAGCCCCACAGACATGGCCTGCCCCAACACCCCGCTGAGGGCCTGTTCTGGGTGTCTCGGGAAACCCTGACATTCCTGCATGGCTGGCCAAGACCCTGGCACCAGGAAGGGTGAGAGGACGGGTGGATCCATCACCCACCAGTCTCTGGTTTAGGTTTCTCTCACCCGAGATTCTGGTTGGTGGTTTTAGTGGTTTTTTTTTCCCTCTGAAGGCTTTGAGTCTGTGCTCGGTGCGAGAATGAACGGGAGTCTCGAGGCCTTATTTTTCTCTTGGTTTCTCGCGTTGTTTATTAATTCTTATCTTACAACTTCTTTGTGTCTGGCCAAGGTGTTCACAGCAGCTCAGACACGAGGAGACTCTCCCTGTGATGGGAGGTTGCTCTGCCTTTATAGAGATAACTACGTACTTATTATTTACAATTTCATACCAATGCCGAGTATCTATACTAGAAGGGTCATCTCTACTTTGGCCCAATCCTGTCAAACTACCTCGTGTCGCCCCTGCATTTTCTTGCTTTCAAGTGTTTGAATCTTTGCGGCCTGATTGTCACACTGCTTCATGGAAACAATATGTATTTTTAGAATTTATCTATGTGTTTTGCATAGTTGTTCTCTGAGAGAGAATTTGACTGATGGTCACAGTGACCAGTCAGGAGGTTGTAACCCCCTTGGGCCAATCCTGGCCTTCTGTAAAAAGTGTATATAAGAATGGAGTCAGAAAAATAAAGAACTTTCCATGTTTGACCCTGCTGCTGCCTGCTTGTCCTCTGTGAGGGTCCACACCCACATCACAACGTGTGACCCCTCTAAGTGAAGGGGTTACAACTGGTGACCCCAACTGTGGGAGAATGGGTCACAACTGGTGACCCCTGCCGTGTGAGAAAGGCGTCTGGATCACATCTGGACACTCTTCGTGTCTGAACTGCACGTCGGGTGGATCTCTGTGCCCAGTGAGAGACTGCAGCTGCTCTGCCTGAGGTAACAGTGGTAAGAGAGATGGTGATCTCTAACCCCTCCTCAGAAGATGATGAGGCTTTCATGTTGGACCTTTGGCTTGAGGTCCTACAGAGGGAAGAAGCCTCCTTTCCTGGAGATGCTCTCCAGAAATTGTTCTATTATGCTAGAACTCATGGGGTTTATTGCAGCCTTCAAAAAGTTTTTTCTACAGCTGAGTGGGAGTCTCTGGGTAACCATTTGTTTCAGGTTTTCCTTACAGATTGCAGTGTGAAGCTTTTGGAATTCATAGCGACCTGGAACAGGCTGGAGAAAGTGCTGCATATTTTGCAGCCTTCCAGTTTTGAGGACACCTCCAGCCTCATCAGGCTGGATGCCAGGGGAGATGGTGGAGTCATTCCTCCTGTCCCTGCCCCACGGAGATGGGCAGAACAACCAACTCCCCTCCCTCGCAGGCGCAGTGTGGAAAGCCTGCCTGTCCTCAGTGCAACTGCTGAGGTGGGCACGGAGTCTGCAGAGCAGACCCCTCCTGCACCCACCTCATGACCCGGCGGCGATGGAGTGTGGGATAATTCGGGGCCAGCAAGAGCCCCATGAGACCGGCGGGATTGGCCCCTTCGAGTCCCGTGCCACAGAAGTGGCAGCGGAAATTCGGGACTTGCGAAAGCCCCACGGGACCGAAGCCATTGCCCGCCCCCCCCCCGCCCTGAGTCCCGAGCTGCAGAAGCAGCAGAGGAGGCAAAAGGTCGCCTCCCCCACCCCCCCATGCTTTCCTGGCGTTGGAAGCACCGGGAGCGCTCTTGGATCGGGGGGGCGGGGTGGTGATGGCGGACTCCCCGCATTGTGGAATTTCGACAAAATATTCCGTGCAGCAGGACGGCGCGGGGTTGTGCTGTTTCGGGGCACCGGGCGGGGCGGCCCTGGATCCCCGTGGGGGCCTGCAGGGGACGTGCAGCTCCGGGGAGTTTGGTGAGAAGCCGAGTGCCCCACAGAAGGCCATGGGGGCCCCACCGAGCCCGCACGGGGCAGGGTGGCCCCAGGGAGCGGCGGGGCAATGCAGCCTGTGGCTGGTGTCCCAGCCTGCCCGGTCCGCACGGGGGTCACAGCCCCGGAGCGACAGAAATTCCCCCCGCAGCAGCAGCTGGCCCAGCCTGCGCAAAGGGGTGGGGGGGCCCCGCGGTGGGTGGCGTGTTGGAGCCCCCACAGCCGTGGCTCCGCTGAGGAATTCAGGGCCAGGGCACCCCCCCAGCCCCCCTCCTCCCTGTGCTGATCGCGGCACTTCCCCCGTGATCTCCGCTCCCCTCGAATCGCCCGCGCCTGTGGGGGCAGCGCTTGGCAAGCGGGACACGCCTCCCCCAGCACTGCGATCTCCCCCTGTGCTGAGCCGGGGCAGCTGCGGCCGATCCAGAGGCAGCTGCTGTCGATCCATGGGCGGCTGCCGGCTCTGCGCTGTTTGTTTTAAAGGCACAGCGCAGCACAGCCGGCCACAAGCGGGTGTTCCCCCGCTGCAGAGGGTCCCGGGGTGCCGGGTCCCCCCCAGTCTCGGATCATGTCCCAGCCAAGGCTGATGCTGTGGGCGGCCGTGGGTCAGCACGGCACCCCCTGCAGGGCAGGGATGGATTCCCCAGCTCTGCAGGTGCGGTGAGACAAGTTCTCACCCCTGTCCCTGTGGAGGACACGGGACAGGATTCAGAGGCCGATGATGCCTCGTCTAATGCTCAGGCCAGCAAGGCTAATGCTAAGGCCAGCAAGACTAATGCTAAGGCTGGCAAGAAACAAAGAAAGAGAGTGCAAAAAAGAGAAATCACTCCCTTGTTTCTTTGTGGAAGATGTGGACGGCCAGGTCACATGGCAAATGTTTGCAAGGCAAGCCATGTGAATGGCCAACCTCTGTCAAAAGGGCAGTGGGGTGCAAAGAGGAAGCGTGCTCGGACAGAAGAGTCTTCCCAGTCCCCACAGCCGATGGAGGTTTGTTGGGAAGGTTTAGTCCCACACCCACCTCTCCCTGTCAGAGTCCCTGTAGGGACCAGAATTGTTTAATTTGTGTTTGAGTTTCTGTTCACAGGACAAAGAGTCGGTGGTGAGAAGGCAGTTGCTCTGAAGTTACTGAGCTGCCTCGATTTCACTGGACTGTTGCTCTGATCAGAGGCTGTCCTGGAACGATTTGGAATGGACACTGCAATTTTCTTCTTTGCTGTTTGGCATCTGGAATGGACTGTCTTTCAAGATGCATTTGTTGCCCTTCGTGAGTGGGTTTGGGAGCTGTTGGACCAGGATCATCTGGAAATTTCAACCAGTTCTGGGACGTTCCTGTGTTCTGCATCGAAACAGAACTCTGGGAAATGGAGATTTTTATAACACGTCCAAAAAGCCAATCCTCAATTGTGAATCTGAATGATTGTTTTCTGTGATTCATTTGTATCCTGCAGGTATCACTGGCTGATGAATGTCCAATTCCTTGCACATTCTGGAATGGGTCATTTTGTCCCATCTGCCACAAGGTGGCAAAAATATCATTTGAAAAAAATAAACTAACAAAACAAAACAAAATTATTTTTTTGTTTGTTTGAGCTAACAGCTTGATTTCAGCCGCAAAAGATGGCAATCAATTTGTATGAGCTCATTGCTCAATCGATAAATGCAGGCAACAATGCTTGCGAATTTGATGGGTGCAGATTTTTGTAAATTCATACTCTCAGTATTACAGGAGACATTTGATCGGAGCTTTGCAAGCAGTGTTTTTTCTCCCAAATGCTCTGGAGCCATGAGCTGTTGCGAGTGGCAAGAATCCTTTGTATATATATATATATATATATATATATATATATATATATATTTTTTTTTTTTTTTTTTTTTTTTTTTTTTTTTTTTTTTTTTTTTTTGCGGCCCAAAAATAGTCCAAAGTTTGTGCAAGACCCACTGTCTTTACAGACGATTTGGGGAGGACGAGGTAGGCCAGTGTTACTCAGAAGGATGGTTTTGAGGGGCAAAGTTTTGGAAGCCCCTGCGGATGGGCAGCCCATTTGGTTGTACTGGGGCTGCTGTCATGGCATTTTCCAAAGTTTTCCCAGAAACCTTTTCATTTAGTCATAGATTTAATTTCTGTGTCCAACATGGCACACAGATGGGTTGTTCAATTTAAAGGGAGTCAGCAATGTTGTTTGTTCCATTGGCTGAAGAACCTGTGTTGAGCCACAGAGGCCTGGTTCTTCAAAACAAAAACGGGGAACGCAGGGTGAAACCCCGCAAATTCAATTGGCAAAGGCTTTGCATGCCATGGAGCATCTTACAGGTGCCACAGAATTTCACGAACCCTGCAATGTGAAAAGCAAGAAACCGTGACCGAATGAAGGTCAACAGAGGAGGAACCACTGGTCCTCCCATGAGAACAGAAATTGAACTGTAGTTAATTTCTTTTTTCCTTTTTTCTTTTTTTAAAGGTAAAAAGGGTGAGATGTCATCCCTGCATTTCTTGCTTTCAAGTGTTTGAGTCTTAGCAGCCTGATTCTCATGCTGCTGCATGTAAACAATATTGTATTCTTAGAATTTATCTCTATGTTTTGCATTCTTGTTCTCTGAGAGAGAACTTGACTGATGTTCATAGTGACCAATGGAGTCAGGAGGTTGTGGCCTCCTTGGGCCAATCTTGGCCCACGGTACAAAATGTATATAAGCCTTTGGAGTCAGATAATAAACGGCCTTCCATGTTTGACCCTGCTGCTGCCTGCTGTCCTCTGTGAGGGTCCTCTCCCACATCGCAATGTGTTGCCCCTCTAAGGGCAGGGGTAACATATTTTCTCTTAAAGATAAGACTGAAACAGCTGTGATGAAACACTAAAAGACATCTGTTCTTTGTGGATGGAAGAAGATACAGTTTGTTAGACCCTTGATTTCCTGAAAGGTTTTATTATTCCTTGCAAACTCTGCTGTTTTAAGCTGTTTTAGTGGTTTTTCTGTGTTTTATCTCAAGGTCATAAGTACATGACGGTTTAGAAAGGTGTTATCTCTACTTGCTAAGATGATTAGTGCAGATATATTGATTACATGATGTGAATTTGTTAATTTTCTGTATATTTAGCTGACTTCTCATGTGCTTTAATATTTCTTTTCTAATTATCCAAAAGACACGTGTCATTTCAAAATCATTCCTTTTTATTTTCTACCTGCTTAAACATTTCATAACTGCTGTTGTTAAGAGGTTTGTTTTAGAAATGTATTAAAGGACATCATTCCAGTTTAGAGCCTTTATGAAACTTTATGTAAGAAGGCTTCCTGCACACTGCTGCTGATAAGATGCCACCGCTCCTGCTGGGTCCATGGGGACTTTACTGGCTCGAGCTGTGACAACCTCTGCCTCCATGAGGCTGATTTAGCCCTGCAATAAAGGACTTTGCTTTTACAACTGCCCATCGCCCTTGTCTTCAGTGAGGACACCCCAAAAACCTGACACATGATGGCCCCGGTGGCCGAGCGGTGCCAAAGAGCCATCGAGGACATCCCGAGGCTGCTGCGGGCACAGCGACGTCCCATCATCGGGGCGGTGACAAAATCGGGGACATGGCTGGTGGCACTTGTCCCCTTCCCACGTGGTGTTTGAGACAAATTTGGGGAATTTTCTGGGAATTTTGACTGAAACTACCCCAAATCCTGATGAGAATTCTTAGAGTGACGTCAATGGTGACACTTGGGGGCACTCAAGGATGCTTAGAGACACTTGGGGACACTCAGAGACGTGGGGGCAGGGGGTGAATGAGCCCCCTTCAGTGCCTTGCAGGAGAGGAAGCTAACCCGGGTTATAAATGACAATAGAAATGACAACATAAATGACAATATAAATGACAACACGAATGACAACATAAATGACAAAATACTGGCTTTCGCATTCATGTATCGACTGTTGCATATTATTATTGATCACAACAATTTTGATACAATACAATTTATAATTCCTTTCAGCTGCTTTTTGATGAAACATAACCTATCAGTTTACGTGTGCACTGTATAGTCTACAGAAATGGCACTGCAATACATCGATTTTATGTCCTACGCCTTAGCGAAATATTAAAACAAAGACTGCACAATGCTAAAATGCTTTTATATTATAACTATTAGAACTAACTTTTATATTAAAACTAACTCAGAGAATGGTGTTGTCTCAGTTTGAAAGACAGGTGTTTGGGAGGGAAAGCCAGAGCCTCCCTTGGAATTGAGAAGTCAAACCCTCTTCCTCCGAATTATAATTTAATTCAAATTTAATTCACAATTTATAATTTTGAAACAAAGGGGCTCTCAGGCAGTGGTAAGTGGATAGGAATAACAGTTCTTTACTGGTGTGTATAACCAGGCAAACAAACGAACACCAAGCACAGCATTAACAATAAACAGGAGCAGAACCCAGGAACAGCTTCCCTGAGCGCGGCACTTTCCCCTTTGGTGCAGTTCCGGGCACGGCCAGCAGGGGCGCTGGTGGCTCCCGGAGGGCGGGGCAGGTGCGATGATCCCCCCGCGGCTGCAGGGGGCGCTGTGGGGCGGGCTCGGGGAGCGCGCGGGAATGGCGGCTTTGTCCGAGCCGGGAAGGGCTGGAAGGGATGGATCAGAAACTGCGGAGCTGTGGCTGAAGGGATGGAAGGGATGGATCAGGAACTGCGGAGCTGTGGCTGAAGGGATGGAAGGGATGGATCAGGAACTCTGGAGCTGTGGCTGAAGATGCAGAAGGTCTCAGCAGGCAGGGGGTGCGAGCCCAGAAAGTACAGAAAAGCCTCAAAGCAGCGCTGAAGAAGCGGCGATGGAGGGGCAGGGCTGGCCCAGCTCCAGCAGGACAGGAGGAGGTGAGCTCAGAATTCCTGGGCACACGAGCAGATGGTGGTAGATTTCCCAGGACCAGACTTGGTGGTTACAGTGAACTCCTCCCGCAGCAATCAGCAGCCTGGCCGTCCTCTCTCTGAAAACCGAGAGCAAGAGACGGCATAGCTGCCCCCAGCCCCTGTCGTTTTCCTGCCCCAACACTCGCAGAATCTTCCCCCTCGAGAGAATCTCCCAGAGAAAAAAAAGAAGTGTAGCCAGGTGCTACAACTGCTCTCCTTTGGCCCCTCTGTTCTGTATCCAGAAATTAGTTCAAGTACTCGTAAGTACCCAGTAATTAGTCTTCTAGCAACTCATGGGAAAGAATTCTGTAAGTAAAAAAGAAAGAAATCTGACCCCCAACATACATCCTTCCCTAACACGGGCCCCACTCCAATGTCAGAGCCAGGTGTCTCCCCCCTCCCAGTAACTCATCTCTCAGGACTGGAAGGTGCCTCAAAAGCTCCTCAGTAACCCCATGGCCCCAAGCTCTTCATGCCAACATGTGGCTGTCTCATTGCAGAGCCCATCCCAGCCATCCCACCTCTCCCAAACACAGCCCCGTTCTTGGCAGGGCAGAGCCGCTGCCGGGGCCATCGGTGTGTGCAGGGAATCCTTTATCCCCCTCGTGCAGCTCCAAGTTCCCGAGGGCAAAGCCCTGGGTTCTAAGGCTGTCCTCCTCCTCCCCAAATTTGTTTAATACCCAAGTGCGACAAGCCCGTGCCCTGTGGCAGCAGCCGGTGCCGGGACAGCCGCGGGAGCTGCGCTAATGCCCCGCGGTGCCCGGGGGGACTGAGGGGATGGGAGTTCATAAGGACCCTCCATGGCCCTTGCTGTGCATGAGAAGGGTTTTTAGTGCCTGGGATTGATTTCCTGGGGTTTCTGGGCTCCGGGGCCTGAGGAGGCGGCGGTGGAACCCACGGCCGGGGTTGAAAAGTTCGTGGCAACCCCAGCCCAGTGCCCGAGGGCTGAGCGGAGCTGGTTGGGAACACCCCGCTCGTCTCCGCCGCTCAAAGCCGCTTCCCCAGCTCCGGCTGCCGCCTCCGCCCGGCCCCGGCGCGGTCCCGCGGGGTCACCGCTCGTCACGGAGCTGGAGGGGTTCGATGGGGCCGCGCCCCGCCCGTCCCTCGCTGTGGCTCCTTCAGTGACACCGGGCGGCCGAGACCCTGTGGTGGTGTGACTGTCATAATGAGTTTTATTGTAAGACAGTTGTTCTTTGTACCCCGGTTCAGTGCAGTTCTAGTTTTAGTTCCCCTTTTGTTACAAGTTGTAAACTTCTCCCCCAGCCTTCCCCAGATACAGCCCCTCATTGGTTTGCCTTTCCCTCCTTGGGTACCTGTCCATCACATGTTAGAAAACCCTCCTGCCCTGTCAGTCACTCCAGGACCTGTCCCCCAGGTCCAGAAGCTTCGATGGGAGATCTCTGGGGACTGGCTGGGTTGCAAGCTTTCCCCTCCTACCTCCTCTTCATTGATTGATGCCAATGCATGTTATGTCAGCAGACACTCCCCAGTTATACCCCATTGGTTGTATGTCTACCCACCCTGAGTTCCACCCACTGTATAAAACCCTCTCCCCCTTGAGATTCAGGGTCTCTCTGAGGCACTGGTCTTCGGGTGAGGGCTCCCTCCCTCCTGCCCAATAAACCTAAGTTCTAGTTAAGCCTTTGAGGGTCCCGTCTTTCTTCCTCTACCATCGCAACGCGGCAGGGCTGGTGGGCAGCCAAGATCCCACTGACTATAGATCCTGTGGGGGCGTGTCGGGGCTGGCCGAGCGTTGGAGGACACGCACCGCCGCAGACTGGTGTCCAGCGTGGGGCTGCCACACTGCCTGTCACCGAAGCAGCGTGGGGGCTGACACGGTTGGCCCGCGAATCAATGGACCCCATGCTCCAGGCTTTTTGAGAGACTGTCGCTCCAGCGTGTTCCGGAGCCTTCGGCACTTCACATGCTGCCAGTAGAAGCAGCCCTCTAGTAGGGTGTGCTCCTGACAGAAGAGGAGAGCAGCTTTCTGGCACCAGGGAAGTTCTCCTCGCTGGAGGAGCCCTCCGCACGCCGCTTTCAACCCACGTCGCCAGAGCTTAGGTGAGTGTCACCCTGCTGTGGGCATGTTTGGGAGACTCAGCCTCATGGCACTGCGCCTCTTTAGGGGGCTTTGCACCACACTTTAGGGAGCCATCAGGCAGTTCCAGCCTGAACAGCTCAAGTTGCACGGCCTCTGCGGGGGGGTGCTTGTTTTGCCTCTCCCTGGGAAGATTGCGCTCTAGTGGGGATTTGTGTTTGTTTTGTTGGTGTTTTTCCCTTTTCATTTATGCAGTGGTAGCTTGTTCTGTCAGGTTTTTATTTTCTGCATGGCACCCCGGTTCCGACATTGCTGGCCTGGCCGGTTTTAAGTTGATCGGCGTTTTGTTTTGGTTTGCCTTTCATTTGTGCGGTTACGTGGTGTGTGATTGGACAGGATCCAGGAGTTCCCCTCCCATTTCTGTATGATTTGTTGTTGTATGTGTCTGTTATACCCTGAGCCACTCCCTACCTGTGCCCTATTGGTCCCATGTTCTGCCCTGCCCGTTTAAGCTGCTGCACCCAGGTGTTCAGGGTCTCTTCTGAGGCACGGCCCTGTGTGAAGGACCCTTTCAATAAAGCCCAGTTGCTTCATCCTCAGGAGAGTCCCATCTCTTCATTCACTCGCGCCATAGCTGTGATTCTGCTCCCGCTGAAAGAGCCCCCGTGTTGCCGTGGTGCCAGGGCTGGCCGAGGCGAGCAACACAGGCAGGCACCGCGACAGAATGGTGCCCAAAGTGGGGCAGCCAGAGAGCAGACCAAAGTCACAGCAGCGTGGTGAGCGTTCCCTGAGTTCCCTGTGGAGGAGTTTTCTACCCTGGTGGATTTCCCATGGACCTGAAAAACTTTCGGCACGCCACGTGCCTCCAGTTGTAGCAGCCTTAGGGTGCGCTCCTGGTGACGAAGAGGACAGCCTCTCCAGTGTGGTAGACAGGGACGAGCAGACGGAAGATATCACACTGTACAGTAAGATAGGGCCACCCTTCCCCCATAGTGTTGCTGTCTGTTATGTCAAGTTAGCCAACAGTTAGGCCAGTTACATAACCAAGAGGAAGTGACGACATGAATGCAGGTTATATATCGCTATGCAACTTGAGAATAAAAGCCATTTGCCATCCACCACATTGGTGTCTGTGAGCTCCTGGCCCGAGTAACCTGGGGTGGTTGCCGTGCTGTTCCTGAACCAGGCCAGCACACCTCGGAGGAGGCAACAAGTGGTGCTGAAACCCGGGAAGTTTGACTGGATGGGTGAACGACAGCCAGAGCGGCTGGACCAGCCCAGCAGGGAGGACGCTTTTGGACCAGCGAGGAGGATGGAAGCCCTTGCGAAGGTCGTATTGCAGTTACATAAGCAATGGGCTATTGATTGTAAGCCTAAAGATTTTATTTCTGCCATTACTAGGCTTTTGCAAACAGGTGTTATTGACCGACCGGTGGATATACTCCACCCAGAAGTGTGGGAAAAATGCACCAAGGCTTTAGCTGAGGATACGATGTCCTTGGGTAGTGCTAAGAACCTTAAATCGTGGGGGAGAGTTGTGCAGGCTTTGCAAAAAGCTCTACAAGAGCAAGAAACATGGAAAGCTGCTCAAAAATGTTTGTTTGCCACACCGAGGCTGGGAGCTGGGGCAACTACACAAACCATGATTGGTGGTGATCCTATCGAGTCTAGTGACTCACAAGAGCGGGAGCGCCCCAATCGCCCTCATGTTCACTCAGTCCCGTCCCTGAATGTTCCCCTGCCCGCGACCTGCCCATAGAACAACAAATATCATTGCGGGATGGGCCCATTGATGAGCTTAAACAAGCTATAGGTAAATTAGAGCCCAAAGGAACTTGGGACAGACCCCGACCTTATGCCCCACAAAATGGTGCCGAGCGGCAAAATGAAGGGCGGAGCACAGACATCACCAGCGGTCGCAACGGGGGGCCCTCGGAAACTGTGAGCGCGCACGAGTGGAAAGGGGAAGGAAATTGGGAGAAGGGGAACAGCAGAATTGACCTCGGAGGGGTAGGGGATGTGAGTAAAGGACAGAGGCCCAATCAGGGCGCTCGCCGCAAGACATGCCCTTTTAAGGCAAGAGTCTCTGTGAGCACAAGGCGGGGCGAGCCCAGGGGGAGAGAACAGCCCGCCCATAGGAGGGGCGAGATGGGGCGGAGTCCAACAAAAAGGTATCAGAGCCTGGAACCATCCAGTCAGTCGACTTCCGCCTCTGACTCAGATACAGGCCGGAGTGGTCGGCTAGACTGCTGGTCTACCACAGATTCAGACTCAGAAAGTGAGGGAGCAAGCATAGGCAAAATCAAAAATCCAATCTCCCCTGGTTTAGTCAAAAGGGAAAAAAAAAGAGAAGTCCCTCTTACAAACTGGAAGAAGATACAAATTGCCTGTACTGACCACCCTGGCATTCCCAGTCTGAGTGACGGATGGAGGGCAAAGGACCTACTCCCCTGTAAACCCCAAAGATTTACAGGCAGTTGTCAAAGCAATTGCAGACAAAGGCATTAATTCTGCCATGGTCTCTACTCCCATAGATAGTGTCTTTGGAAATGATGATATGCTCCCGTTTGACATAAAACAAACATGCAGATTGATTTTTATGGAGTGGGAATGATTGTTTTTAAACAAGAGTGGGAAGATAACTGCACAAAGCAGCTCGCCCAGGTAGCCGGAGCAGATCACCCATTGCAAGGCTCTAGATTACAATGGTTGATGGGCACAGACCCGAATATGATCACCCCCCAAGCACAGGCTCAGAATTTACAGGGAGGCGAGGTTGCAGCAACCACCCGCGCGGCCAGAGAGGCCATCTGCATGGCTTGTAGAGTGATAGCCAAGCTGGCGCCATGGTCCACAATAAAACAAAGTGAGAGTGAGAGTTTTACCCAATTTGTAGACCAACTCCAGGCAGCGGTCGACTCCTCAGCCTTGCCCGTGGAGGCAAAAGGCCCGGTTGTAGCAGAGTGCCTACGCCAGCAATGTAATTTGGCTACTAAAGAAATTTTGCAATCATTACCAGCCAGATCGAGTATCACAGCCATGATTAACCATGTCGCAAAAGAAGAACACTTAGCCCCAATCCAGGCGGCCGTTTGCACCACGATAGCCAATGTGATGGCATGCTTTAAATGCAGCCAGATGGGCCACCCCGCGCTAAACTCTCCCCAGTCGGACAGCCCGCCACCATCGCTCCTCCCACACAAAAACCGGCCCAGGGGACCATGTTGGGCTTGTGGAAAAAATGGACACCTTGCCAGGGAATGCAGAACCAAGACTCAGGGAAACGGGAGGGGGAGGGGGCAGTCAGGCTGCACACAGCCCCCTCCCACCTGGGATGTGAGGCAGCCCAGTTACATCAACCCCAGACAGGGCAGGGAGCTCCCAAACCCATTACCCCCCCAGGAGGCAATATATTTCATGGCCCACCCGACAGCCCAGCTAGATTCCACTACATCCTCGAAACAGCAAGAGTTCCTCCCCAGGAGCGAGACCCCTGGGTGGCCCTGGCAGTAGAATGTAACAATCCTCCTACAGTGTGGGGGATTTGCCGCCTCTGTGACTCCTCAGTGCCACCTTGGAATTACCCTTGCATGAACGACATCACTATCAGCGTCCCCTTTTTGACTGACACCAGAGCAGATGTCACAGCTGTCCCAGAGACAAACTGGCCTCCGCTCTGGAACCTGGAAGAAGCTCCCAGGGTAGGCGGAGTTGGAGGACAGTCCTGAGCCCAAAAAAGCACCCTACTAATAGCGATAATGCTCCATATGGAGAAAGGGCCTGAGAAAACTGTCACGCTTTTTCCCTATGTCATGTCAGGAGTCCCACCCCTGTTAGGGAGGGACACCCTAGCCCAACTAAAAGTCAGAGGGACAAATTTATGCTGAGGGCTACTGCTGCGCACCCACCCCCACCAATCAAATTAACATGGAAATCATCTGACCCAGTGTGGGTCGAGCACTGGCCCCTGTTAGAGCCTCAAATGACCTCCCTTCTTGAATTACTTGACCGTGAGTTACAACGAGGCCACACAGAGCCCTCCACCAGCCCATGGAATACCCTGGTTTTTGTGATATCCAAACAAAGCAGCAAAGGTTTTCGCCTCCTTCACGATCTGCATGAAGTGAATAAAAAAATTCAGCCAATGGGTCCCGTTCAGACACTGCTGCCTGTGAATTCTATGATATCAGAAGGACAACCCTGTGCAGTGCTTGACATTAAAGACTTGTTTCTTTTCAATACCTATACATGAGGAAGACAAAGAGCAATTTGCTTTTTCTGTTGTGTTCCCAAACAGTCAGCACCCTAACTTGTGCTTCCAGTGGAAAGTGCTGCCCCAAGGCATGGTTAACTCTCCCACCATTTGTCAAATTACAGTAGACTGAGCACTGGCACCATTTTGGCACACTGACCCAACCGCAACCATTGTCCAGTATATGGATGACATTCTGATCGCCACGCCATCCGCAGGTCAGGTAGACCAATTAGTGTCAACAATCTCACAAACACTAAAAACAAGTGGCTTTGAGATCGCAAGTGCAAAAATAAAGAGAGGACCCTGTGTAACCTTTTTAGGAGTGCAGATTACAAACTCCTATGTGACCCCTCCACAAATTAAAATTCACCGGAGCATCAAAACGCTCCATGACCTGCAGCAGTTAGTAGGATCTTTACGGTGGATCCGAAACATCATTCTGATTCCACCAGAAGTCATGTCTCTGCTGTATGACCTTCTTAAAGGAAAGCACCCGTGGGAACAGAAAGCCTTAACTCCGGAAGCATCAAACTCACTCGACTTCTTTGAACAGCAGATATCCTCAAGCACACTTGCCAGATGGAATCCAGGCGTACCACTTGACTTGTATGTACATTTCACAGAAGGAGGGGGGGTAGAAGCACTAGCCCAGGGGCCTCCCGACAAAGCCAAACCCATACAGTGGGTATCATGGGGAAACCTTCACGCGTGTTTTCCCCAGGAGTCGAATGCCTTGGCAACCTTATTATGAAAGATAGGAAGCTCACCCTGAACCACTTGGGCATTGAACCTGCAAAGATATACTTACCTTTCCACAAACAGCTTCCTGTTCTGTCGGTAGCCATGTCAGAATATATGCCCCTAACCCTCGTTGGGTTTGCTGGAGAGATCCGATATGCCACCAAGCCCCCATGGCCTGAGCTGTTAGCAACTGTAGACATTGAACTCCCGCCAAAAGTCATGGACCGACCCCTTCCAGGACCAATGGTTTTTCACAGACGCATCCTCAACAACCTCTACTGCGGCAGCGTTATGGCAGTCGGAAGAACAGCGGCGCTGTGTCAAGATGACAGATCACACACTCTCAGCTCAACAGTTGGAAGCATCAGCCTTAGTGCTAGCCTGCGGACTGTTCACGAAGGAACATCTTAATATCGTGACCGACTCAATGTTTGTGGCCAAGCTCTGCTTAGCCATGGCAAGGCCTGGAGTAGTGGCGTCCACGACTGCTGTAATGATAGAGGAAGCACTCCTCTCCCGAGAAGGCACCGTGTCGGTCATTCATGTCAACAGCCATAACCCAATTAAGGGATTTTTTCAGACTGGCAATGATAAAGCTGATGCCACGGCAAAAGGACTGTGGACACTCAGAGACGCCCATCAGCTGCACGAAACACTCCACATCGGAGCTAAAGCGTTAGCAAGAAAGTGCGGGATTTCAGTCGTCGATGCAAGACACATCATAGCTACTTGCCCTCACTGTCAGAAGGCAACACTGTGGTCCAGTGGAATTAACCCCAGAGGCCTTAAAGCTTCTGAAATATGGCAGACGGATTTCACGCTCTGCCAGCTGCTTAAGTCCAGAGCCTGGTTGGCGGTGACTGTAGACACACACAGAGGAATGATTGTGGCCATGCAACACCTGAAAACCAACTCCAAAGCGACCATCCAGCACTGACTGACCGCCATGGCTTGGCTGGGTATTCCAACTCAGATTATAACAGATAATGGCCCAAACTTTGTCTCCAAATCAATCCAGACATTCGCCTCCAAGTGGAACATTACATTAGTACATGGTATCCCACACAACAGCACAAGACAGGCCATAGTAGAGCGAGCTAATCAGACTCTGAAAGCTAAATTAGAAGTGTTAGCTAAGGCAGAAGGCTTTGCAAATGCCGTCCCTCCAGGAGACCAGGCATGTTTGCGAGCCACAGCGATGCTAGCGCTGAATCAGTTTCCCAGGGGAGATGAGACAAAAAGTCCAGCCCAAAAACATTGGGCTGTTCAGTCACTACAGGAAGGCCCACCAGTCACAAGCAGAAATGAGCTGGGAGAGTGGGAACAGGGGTGGCAGTTGGTCTTAACAGGGCGAGGCTATGCCGCTGTTGAGAAAGAAAGCAAAATTAAATGGTGTCCACTTAAGTCCATTAAACCAGAGCTGAGGGATAAAACTAATGAAAACTGTGAGTTTCTCTCCACAGGACTGGATTTGTGGACGTCTTCGTAACCCATATGCCCCAGCCAGGGAAGAGGATGACAGGCCAATAGACACCTTGAAGACATCAGAGGCCTCCATGTCGGTAAAAATCAGGCAGTATCGATGCCTTTGTGTCATCCTGCTTCTAGGGCTAGTTGCCGTAACACAGGCCGAACCAGAGCCACACCCTTACTGACCTTTCTGATGGCTTCTCCAAAATCCAACAACGGGTAATTAGAGATAGTATCGTGACTGGTGCCCCCAGTTTTTATGTAGGGCTCGCAGACATTCTCTACCCACATGCGCAGCCCTTGAAGCCCGGAGGCACGCCAGTGTGGGGGACATATTGGTGCCCTAGCTCAAATCCTGGGAAGAGTTATTGTAATTACTCAGGATATTGGTTCTGTGGATACTGGGAGTGCGAAACCATTGTGACATCTGATAGATAGAAGTTGATCAGCGATAACGAGTATATGAAAGTAACGTGGGCCCCAGATGGATGCTGACGTCCCAAATTTGCAATGGATGGAATGAAATATGAAAGAGGCACTTGCTCTCAACTAAAGATAACAGTTTTACGGCCAGACGATACAAGCTGGGCCGTAGGAAAAATGTGGTCGGTGTTCATTCATAAATGGGGCCAAGACCCTGGGTTTGTAATACAGATAGTCCGATCTCTGCCTCAAGAGCCCAACCCGGTAGGACCCAACCATGCCCTAATGAGAAAAACATTAAAACAAAAACCCAGTTCTACCCTCATCCCCACCTTGTTTAGCTCTCTGCCGACCCGTTTGAATGTACACGAGACAACCCCTTATGCATCATTTTATCGCATGCTAGATGCCGCTTTTATATCATTAAACCAGTCTAACCCAAACCTCACTAACTCCTGCTGGTTGTGTTATGACACTAAATCCCCATTTTATGAGGGCATTGCCGTCAATGCCTCCTTGGTTTACTTGAATGACCCCAACTCAGTTGAATGCAAATGGAACACCTCCCAAACAGGTATTACTCTTACCCACGTCACTGGCCTGGGTACATGCGTCGGTAACACAGCCATAACAGAACAAAGTAAAAGTATTTGTGCAGTTGTTGCCATGGTCGATAAGAGCCACAAATGGGCCATTCCGACAAGACCCGGAATATGGGTTTGTCACCGCACTGGAGTCACCCCCTGCTTGCTCGTTTCTGACTTTAGTAATGCTAACGACTTTTGTGTCCAAGTTGTGATTATTCCTAGGGTTCTATACCATTCCAAAGAGGAGCTAAGCCTCCATGTGGAAAAACTTGACCAACTTCAGAAAAGAGAACTACTAACAGGAGTGACCATAGCTGTGCTGCTCAGCCTCGGAGCAACAGGCACTGCCACAGGTGTCTCTGCTCTTGTGACCCAACAACGAGGACTATCACAGTTGCAAATGACAATTGATGAGGACTTGCAAAAAATCGAAAGGTCTATCTCCTTTTTAGAAAAATCATTGTCCTCACTCTCAGAGGTTTCTTACAAAATAGATGAGGACTGGATCTCTTGCTCAGGCAGCAAGGGGGTCTCTGTGCTGCCCTAGGGGAAGAGTGCTGCTTCTATGCGGACCACACCGGAGTGGTTAGAGACTCGATGGCCAAACTGAGGGAAAGACTGGCCCAAAGAAGAAAAGACAGAGAGGCCCAACAAGGATGGTTTCAACCACTTTTTAACCAGTCCCAGTGGCTGACCACCCTGGTGTCTACCCTGATCGGGCCAATTGTGAGGCTCTTGTTGGTATTAATTTTTGCCCCATGTGTTCTGAATAGTCTTGTGTCATTTGTCAGAAGCCGTTTAGAGAGAGTCAACATTATGTTAGTGGAGCATCAGCAACTGCTTTAAACAAGAGCTCCCAACAGTTATTTGTTTCACAGTTTAAAAGCGTTATGCCTGAGCTTTTTATATGTTTGCGTATACAGTTAATCATAGGGGAGAGGGGAAATGCGGTAGACAGGGACGAGTGAACGGGAGATATCGCGCTGTACGGTAAGACAGGGCTACCCTTCCCCCATAAGTGTTGCTGTCTGTTACAGTATGTCAGCCAATAGTTAGGCCAGTTCCATAAGCAGAAGGAAGTGACGACACAAACACAGGTTATATATTGCCATGTAACTCGTGAATAAACGCCATTTGCCATCCACCATATTGGTGTCTGTGAGCTCTTGGCCCGAGTGACCTGAGGTGGTCACCGTGCGGTTCCTGAACCAGGCTGCCACACCTCAGAGGAGGCAACAGACCTCTCAGTGCTGCCCCGACCAGCCCTCGGTTCTGCTCTTTTAGTGTTGGGGAGCAGCCACTGCCAGTGCGGTTTTTGTTATTTTTTATTCTATTCTCTACTGCCGCTGCTTCTCGCCACTCTCGGTGCAGTTCTTCCATGACACGGGCGGTGCGGAACCCTCGGTGCGGTTCTTTTCTTGTATTTTATTCTATTCTCCATGTTCAATTCTATTCACACCTTGCACCCACCTCGGCGCTGCCCTTCTGCTCACACCCGGCAGTGCCCATCCCACAGAGCGGCTCTTCAGTGACACCGGGCGCCAGGGACCCCTCGGTGTAGCTTTTTTATTCTATTTTACTCTATTTTCTATTTTATTGTGTTCACCCCCTGCCTGTGCTTTGGTGCAGCTGCTGCAGATGCGAGCAGGGGAGATGCCCTTGGTGTGGGTCTTTGATTGCATTTTAGTCTTTTCTCTCCATTTTAGCCTCTCCTTTCATTCCCACCTCGCCCGTCTCACCGAGCGACTCCTCCATGGACCCGGGGCGGCACAAACCCCTCGGGGCGGCTCCAACAGGGCCCCGCCCGCCGCCGCTCCCCGAGGCCTCCCCGCTGCTCCCCGGGGATCGGACACCGCAGGCGGCCCCGGCTCCTTCCTCTTCCTCTTCTTCCTCCGGGCGGGATTGAGCCCCCGCCGCCGCCCGGCTCCTTCTGCCGCTCCTGCCCGGCACGAACCGGCGGTGCCGCTGACGGGGCCGCAGCGCGGCTGCCCCGGGACTGCCCCGCGCCTCAGGGCCGGGCCGAGGAGTGACCGCACGGCTGGGGAGGGACCCCGCTGGACAGGGCAGGGTCTGACCCCATGGACAGATCCCACGCCGGAGCAGGGCAAGGCTTCCTGTCCCTAAAGGGGGAAGCAGCGGCACAAACTGACCGTAACTCCCATCCCTTCTCCCTGCACCGCTGGGCAGAGGAGGGAGGGAACCGGGAATTGTGGTGAATTTTCACATTCGTCGTTACGAAGCAGAGTCACAAGTGGAGCTCCTCCTTCAGCTTCAAACGAGGGAATCCAACTTGGGCTCTGGGATTTCCATAACCTCAAGGTGTTACTTGGTACTGGACACTTTAGTTTAGGCAATATGAGGCCCTTCTGCAGCAATGTCTCTCTGTTTATTGTCTATTTCCTCCCAGCCCTTGTCCCCCTCCCGGAGGTTTGCAGGAGGAGCCGTCCCACAGCCCTTCCTGCCCCGGCTGTGCCCTGAAGGTGCTGCCAGAGGTTCCCCTGCTCTGACCCCAAAGGCTGGGGATGTGGAGCTGCCGCTGCACCCCGGGAATGTCTCAGGATAGAAACTCCATTCAAGCTTTTATGGTCCCAGTCACTCCCAAAGAGGTCCCAGTTGTCCCCAACATGGTCCCAGCTCCTCCCAGTCATGCCCTGTATGGTTCCTTTCAATCCCTCCCAGTAGGAGTCCAGTATGGCCCCAGACACTTCCAGTATGAACCCACTCACTCCCAGTCACTCCCTCTAGGATGCCATTTGGCCCCATTGTGGTCCCAGTTGCACCAAGCATGATCCCAAAATGAGTCCAGTCACCCCCAGTATGATCCCAGTAACTTCCAGACATTCCCAGTATGAGTCTGGTTTGATCCCTGTCACTCCCAATATGATGCCAGTCACTCCCAGATCCTCCCAGTATTATTCCAGTCACTCCAAGTGTGACCTTGTCAGTCCCAGTACGATCCCAGTATGATCCCAGCTGCCCCCTGCATCTTTCCAACTGCGCCCTTTCACCACTGCTACGGTTCCAGTCACTCCCAGTATGATTCCAGTCACTCCCAGTATGATCCCAATCATGCCCAGTATATGCCAACAGCACCAAGTTGCCCTCAGCATGTTCCCAGTAGTCCTCAGTGTGGTCCCAATAAATCCCAGTATGATCCCTTGTGCCCCAATTCTGGTCCCGCTGGGTCCCAGCCCTGGTATATCCTGGTGTTCCAGTCTGTCCCAGTCCATCCCAGCCTGTCACATTCCGTCCCAGTCCCTTCCCGGCAGCCGCCGCTGTTTCCCGGATCCTGCGCCCCCCCGCCCCCGAAAGCTGCCCCCACACCCCCCAAGATGCTGACGGGGATCGGGGGCTTCGTGTTGGGCTCGGTGTTCCTGGCGCTGGGGCTGGGCCTCTGCCTGTGCAAGAAGGTCAGGGGGGGTCCCGGGAGTTGTGTCCCCCCTCCCCCAGAGCGTGTGTGCCCCCCCCCAGGGCCCCCCAGCCCGGTGTCACCCCCTTTTCTCTGCCCACAGAGCTCCTGAGCCGCCGGCGGCCGCAGCCCCTCCCCGTGGCCTCGGGCCCGGCCGGGACCCCCCGCTCCGTCCCCGAGATGATTTTGGGGGCCTCGTGTGTCCCCCCAGCCCCGCTGTCACTCTGTCCCTGCCCGGCTGCTCCCAGTGTTCCCAATAAAGCTTCCCAGTTTATGGGGGGACCTGCTGCCGTTTATGGGGGGCTCAGGGGAGAGACTTGGAGGGACCGTGATTGGGGGGAGGGGGTAGAAAGGGACCCAGGGCGGATCAGGAATGGGGACCCCCGTGTGTTCCCCCCTGTGTCACCCCGCTCTGGGGGGGCCTTGAGAAGCACCTGGACCACAGCACAGCACCCAGTGAACCCCAAAATGTCCCGGGACCCCCCAAAGCCACCAGGGAAATTTGAGAAGGGGGCGCGTGGGGGGCGCCAAGGCCGGGCCCAGAGCCCAGTGCTGCCCCAGCCCGGCCTGCCTTGGCTCTGGGGATTAGAAAGGAGGAGGAGTGGGACCCCTCCTAATGCAATTTGGGGGTCCCAGCCAGCCCCTTCCCCCACTCTTTCAGGTCCCAGCTACCTCTTTTCCCCCTCTCTTCCACAGCCTTCCCCACTGCCCCTCAATCCACCACCCCTGTCCCCATGCTTGGTTTTGGGGGGTTCCAGGCCCCTCCTGCTCAGTCTGGGGGTCCCATCCACCCTTTCCCTTAATTCAGGCAGTTCCTGGCAGCTTTTTCCTGGGAGGAATCCCTGAGTTTGGGCATTTTTGGGGTGCAGTTCTGGAGAGGGACAGCTCTGTCTGGCTTTCCCCTCCCTGTTGTGGCCTCTCAGCTGCCCCCAACACCCTGGGGCTGCTGGCCCAGGTCAGGCGCTCCTTGAGCAGCTGCCCCAGAACCTCCACCCGTGTTGCAGCCTGTTTTTATTGTGTTTTCAACTGCAGCTCAGTTTCAATGGTCAGTTCTATAACACCCCCCCCCCCTATTTTGTATTGTTCTAGTGTTATTTATCTCTAATGGATTGCCCCTTTCCCCCTGTATTGTTGGTTGTGCCCTGGTTGTCTATCTTCCCTAGACCTGCCCTGCCCTCCTCCTGCAGAATTGTCAATCCTTCCCTAACCTTGACCCTTCTTCCAGACTGTTCCCTTTCAATCCCCCAACCTTCCACGCCCTAGTGGTTACTTTGGGCTGTTCCCTCCCCTTGTGTTCTTTCACTGGTCTATGTATTGTACTCCTGCCTTGTGTTCCTCCCCCATGTGACCCTTATTGCTTGGAAACTGTGTCCTCTCCCAAGACCTCCCCCGCTTATAAGCCTCTGCCAGCCCAGGTTCTGCCCCCTTTTTCTGTCCCCGACCCTCCGGGGAATAAACACCTTTGGAAATCACAACGGAGGCCTCTCCCTGTTCCTTGTCCCGGCCCATGGACACAACTTCCATCTGTGCCCCGCAGCTGCTTCGTGCTACAGCCACAGCCACACCCCGGATGGCGTCAGCCCTGGCGGGGGGCGGCCACTCTTGGGGACGGTGCCGGGAGCAGCTGGGCAGAAGAACTCCGGCCTCGAGTCACACCAGGGTCTCCCAGCACAGCCAGAGCCGCTGGGCCTGGGGTCCCCAAAGCCCTCAGCAAGCCCCAAGGCCCTCCCAGGAACCCTCAGCTCCCTCAAACCCAGCATCCCCCACAGCCCCTGCAAGTTCCCCCCATGGCACTGGCCATGTCCCACCATGTCCTCACCCATGGCTGTCTCCCCACCACATTCCCATCCCTGTCGCTGTCCCCCACACCTCCATCTGTGCCCGTGTCCCCACGAATGGCCACGTCCCCCTTCCATGTCCATGTGTCCGTCCCCATGTCACTCTCCATGTCTATGTCCCACCATGTCTATGTCCCCCACCATCCCAACCATGTCTTAGTTCAATGTCTCTGTTTTTACCCCAGTTGGATATTTCAAACGCATGAAGAGAAATGAAAACCAAATCAAGGCCAAAAGAAAAGGATTTTTGTCTTCATGCTGGCTGAGGATCCATGTGCTTGAGTAGGAGGGAAGAACCTTTTCTGGAGAGGTTTCCACCCCACTGTCTCCAAAATCTCAGTCTCGGCCCCATTTCATCACCATTTGGCTGCAGAAGATGCCCTTGGGCAATAGGAAATCTAAATAGTGGAATCCCTGAGACTGGAAATGACCTTTTAAGACCATCCATCCATCAAGTATTGCTTGACACCACAAGAAGATGGAATTGAATACAAAAGGTTTTCTGGGGTTGAAAGTCAACAAATCCACTCTCCCCAAGGAATTCCCAATGTCCGTCTGTGTCCCAATGGATGTTCCTGTCCCTGTGTTCATCCAGGTGCCCACGGGGAGACAGGAACCAGTGCAGCCCCTCCAGCCAGGTGTCTTCCCAACACAGATCACCAGGACCACGGATCACCAGGGCTCTGCCCAACGGGGTCACTGGGGATCATCCAACGCCGATCCTCCCATGGGGGATGGAGCTGGAGCAGCGCACGAAGCTCTTCCCGCACTCGGGGCACTCGCAGGGCTTCCCTTATGGTGCCTCTGTTGGTGTCTGGTCAAGTTAGAGCTCCTGGAGAAGCCCTTCCCACACTCAGGACACTCGTAGGGCCTCTCCCTGGTGTGGATGCGTCGGTGCACAGTGAGGTGTGAGTTGAGCTTGAAGCCCTTCCCACAGTCGGGGCAGCGGAAGGGCCTCTCCTCTGTGTGAATCCGCTGATGGGTGAGGAGACTGGAGCTGGTCTGAAACCTCTTCCCACACTCAGGACACTCGTAGGGCCTTTCCCCGGTGTGGACACGCTGGTGTTGTCTCAGGGCGGAGCTCCATCCAAAGCTCTTCCCACATTCCAGGCAGGTGTAGGGCCGTTCCCCAGTGTGGATCACCTGGTGCTGGAGCAGCCCCAGTGCTGTCTCTGAACCTCTTCCACATTCCCCACATTCGCAGGGCTTTTCCCCAGTGTGGACCACCTGGTGCAGAGACAGGTTGCAGATCTGGCTGAAGCTCATCCCACACTCCCCACACTCATAGGGCCTTTCCCCACTGTGGATCCTCTTGTGCTGGATCAGGTTGGAGATGTCACTGAACCTCTTCCCACATTCCCCACACTCAAAGGGCCGTTCCCCAGTCTGAATCCTCTGGTGCCGGATCAGGTCAGAGCTCCGCTGAAACCCTTCCACATTCCAGGCACTTGTGGGGCTTCTCCCCTCCATGAGGCTTCTCCACCAGCTCTGAGCTCCGCCTGGATCTCCGGCCGCCCTCCTGGCACAGGGTGGCTCTTTCCTCCTCGCAGCTCCCTGGGCTGGGTTTGCAGCCCCTCCTCCTGTGGGATCTCTGGGGCTTTTTCCTCCTCCATCTGGGCACTCCTTGGCAATGAAAAATCCTGGTTTGGGGAAAAAACAAATGGAGAGCACTTTAGGCTGGGGATTCCACCTTCCCCAAGCTATTCTCAAGAAGTCAGTGGGCACCTTGTGTCTGTGAAAACCTCCAAAACACCAAGATTCAGCCCAAAAGTCCTCCAAACACCAAGACACAAATAATAAACTCCCCAAACACCAAGACTCAGCCAAACTGCTTCTAAAATATAAAAATTCAGCCCCTTGCAAAAAACAAAGCATCAACATTTAGCCAGTAAAGCTGAGAAACATCAAGATTCACCCCCACGAAAAATCGTGGATCCTCCTCCTGGTCACCTGCTGCATGTGGGGGGGCAACACTCCTGGGGCTGGGGGAGCTGCAGATACAGGGAGGGGTGGAACCTTCTGCCGCCTCCTCCTCCTGCTCCTCCTCCTCCTGTGTCCCTACTCCTTCTAACACTCCATTTCCTCCTACTGTTCCTCTTTCTCCTGCACAATCCCACCTTCTCCTCCCATGTGCATCCTTTGAACTTTTTCTTTTTCAACCCTGCTTCTCCTTCCCTTCCCCCTCCTGCCCCAGGCCCAGCACCCACTGCCGGCTCCCTCTTCCCCCCCAAACCCACAGCATCCCACCGGAGGGGCACGGATGGAGCTGGGGCAACTCGGGCTGGGGCAGCGCTGGGCTCTCGGCCGCTCCCGCCCGCACTCGCTCCCCACTGCAGCCGCTCCCGCCACGACAGCGCGGGGGGACTGAAGAGAGAAACAACAAGGATGACACCTCACCACCTGAGCCTGGGGCTGGACAACTGGGCTCCAACATGCAAATGGACCAAAACATCAAAGTTTAGGACTTCGTGACCAGTCGTCCATGAGGAGACCATTTCAAGTCCACCTTGAGTGTAGCCCTGGTCAGGCTCCTGCCCTGCCCAAGGTCTGCCCTAAAGAGCTTTCAATAAATATCTGCTTTATTCTCTAGCTCTGTCCAGTCTCTGTTTCAGGCCAGCCTTCCCAAGGCATCATTCTCCCAGAGGTAATTAAGGACATGGACACCCAGAGGGGCAAGAAGGGAAGTCCAGAAGGGATTTAGACAGCAGGGGATGGATGGTGTTGGTGTGCTGGGAAGGGTGAGGGGGAAGGGGAGGGTGCAGGATTACAGTTAAGACAAGAGGCAGCAGGAGGAATCTCTGTGGTGAGAAAGAAGATGATGGAAAAGAGCAGCAAGAGAAAAATACTGAGGACTGGGACGTTTTCAAGCAGGGTGTAATGCTGAAACTCTGGGAGCTGATGCAGATGGTTTGTAGCCCCGGTTGGCAGGAGAGGCAAACAAGGAGGTCAGGATCCCAGGGGGTTTCTCTGTGCTGGGGAGCGGCAGGAGCGGGCGCAGAGGGGCGGCACCGGGAGCACGGGCTGGGGGCCTGTGGGGAGCTGCGGGGCCGGGCCGGGGCTGTGGGGCAGCCGGGGCTCAGCGCCGGGCGCTGCCTGACCCCACCACCCCCCGGGCAGGGCCGGCACTGGCCCCCGGCCCCCAGGAGGCTGCGGGACGCCCCGGCCGCTGCCCGGCCCCGTGGAGCTGCCGGCCCTGCCCGCCGGGGGAGCCGCCTTTGGACACTGCGGCACCACAGGCACCGGCTCTGGGATACGGGCTCTGCAGGGCACGGCCAGCACAAGCACAAGCGCCAAGGAAGGAAGGAAGGAAGGAAGAGCTGGGAAATGTGCATTATCCCTGCAAGGATCCAGATCATCTTTGAAGGATCTTGTTTGGGCCCTGCAGAAAGGAATGATTGTGCAGAAAGCTCAGCAGCTGTCAGAGGATGAGCACCCACAGGCACTCAGGGGGGCTGCACGAGGGGCACAAGAAGCCCCTGCAGCACTTGGGCACAAAGGTACAGCAGGTGAAGGCAAGAAGGGAGCAGGAAAAGGCCAAGCTGAAGGCAAAGGCCATGGCAGAGTTTCCACAGCCCCTGAGGGATGAAGCCCAGGGCCCAAGGGGGCCCCAGCACCGAGGGGACGGGCTCGGCCACAAGCACCTGGCACAGGCATTGCCCTCCTCGGCAGGGGAGAGCCCACCCAAACAGCCCCTGCCAAGGAAGCAGGGATCCATCTGCAGCCCACAGGGACACTGCAAGCACACACAGCAGCACCCTCAGCAGGAGCAAGTCCAGCCCTGCACGGACATGGATTCCTAGGGCTGCCACAGCTCCCATTACACCAGGGACCCACCACACTGGAGCCCTTGACAACATTCAGCCTGGGGCTGCATCCACACCAGGCCTTTCCTCATACACACAGGGGCCTCTCCACCCACTCTAATCTCAGATGTAAGGGGGGAAAAGGCCAAAAATGTCTTTGCTTATTCAGGCGATAAGTGGGAAAGATGAGTGGCTGTGTTTTATTCAACCACTATTAGCAGATGCCGGGGATGGGTTTGAAATGCAGGAAGTTTTATTTGCTCCTCATTGTGATTGTAATTTACTGGGAAGGCCTTTGATGGCTCAATTGGGAATGCAAATTAATATTGTAAAAGGTGATACAGAGGCCAGTTCTCTTGTACCTCTGTGTCAAATGTCTGGCAAGGCCTGTGCTGAAGTGAACCCACAAGTGTGGGCAGCCCCAGGGAAAGGGGGAAAATTAGATTCCCAGCCTCTCCAAATCACTCTGAAGCAACCAGCACTGTTGGGAAAGATGGGACAGGAAGGACTTATGGATATGATTGTCTGGTAAGAAATACTGCAGATGAAAAACCTGTGAGTGCAATAGAAATGAAAGCCAGCTTTGACATGTAGGCATGGGAGGCAGGAAAACGGTGATTAGCTGGAGATGGGTTGAAGGGCAGAAACAAAAGGACTCAGGAATGCAGCCTTTCCACTTTGCAAGGGCTCAGGGAAAAAGCAGATAAGAAAAGTAGTCTTTAGTGTTTAGAATATAAAATGACATGGTAATATAGTAGTTCTCATAGGCTGCATGCAAAGTTTGTAGGTTTTGTATCTTGCACCGGTTGGTCACTGTTAACTAGAATATTCAACACAAAAAGAGAGATCATGGATTGTAACAAGGTGCCCTCTCTCTTGCTCTTGCTCTCTTGCTCTTGCCCCCCACGCTCTTGCCCCCTCTCTCTTATCCCTGCTGTCTTATCCCTTCCCCCACTCTTACCTCACTTCTACCCCTGAGCTCTCTTCTACCCTCTCTCTCCCCTCTCTCTCTCGGGGCTTCCCTCCAGCCCAGGCTGGTGGCTGAAGGCAAAGCCCTCTTTACCCACCACCCTTGTAATAAAGCCACGTGTTTCTAGAATATCTCAGCTCTGCAGAGTTCCTTGTCCCTGCCGTCCACGGATGTCACTACACAGCACGAGTGGTGTCTAAAAGCAAAACCCTATTGCAAGGGAGGGAAGGAAGGGCTTTGTAATCTCAGGAGTAATGTTACCCAGGACTAAAAAGCAGCTGTGACAATTCTGAGGATTAATAGGGAACTGCAGGACCTGGATTGAGGATTCTCTGCTCCAGCTAAAACATTGGATGACTTTTTAACCCCACACAGCCTCAATGTTATGGTTTGGACATGGGAAAGGGAACAAAACTTGAGAAATGAAAAAAAAAAAACACCAAAATGATTGATGCCGCAGCCATGGCTCCTCCAGACTCAGAAAAGGAACTGGAATTGTATGTGAGTGTTAAACAGGGCCAGGCCAAAGGAATTCCTGTGCTAAAATGTTTAACCCAGTGGCCAGAGTGGCCCCACTGTCTGCAGAATTGTGCAGCCACAGCTTGAATGGGACCTGAGGCCTGAAAACTGACAGCACAAGGATCTCCTGTTGTCCAAGTCTGGCATCAAGTTCAGGCTTTGAGAACCAAAAGAGCAGGGCTGGGTTATTCCAGCAGGAAACTTGTTCAGTGGCACAGGAGGATTTAGAAGTGAGGACAGGGGAAGGGTTTAACCCAGCCTCCTGTTGGAACAGCCTGCACAGGGGCTGGGGAGAAACCCATGACTGCACTGAGGTGACAGAGCTCCAGAGCCAGGCTGGGAGAGATTGATGAGACATTCCCTGGCCTCAGGGAGAAAAGGTGTTTCTGGACGGGGCTCCAAGGGCAGCAGAAGGGAAAAGAGTTACAAGACACGCTGTTATTTAGGAAAGGGAATCAGACAAAGCACAGGTTACCCCCCACATGGTCAGCTCAACCGGCAGAGCTGTGTGTGCCTGTGAGAGCCTGGGACTGAAATGCCCTGAGCAGGAAGGCTGAAATATCTCCTGCTGACACCATGTCACCCAACAGGGGGCCAAAAGCAATTCTGACTTCTTCAGTAATCACTGGATCACTTAGAAAGCTATTTCTGAAACAAATAATTCCAAGAGAAAGGATTGTGGAAGCAATAAACTACAATAGGGGAACTCATTTTACAGGAAAGATCCTTCAGGGGGTTCTGGCAGCTTTAGGAACACATTGGGACCTCCACAACCCCTGGCACCCCCAGAGCTCAGGTCAGGTAGAAAGAATGAATGGGGAAATAAAGAAACACCTTTGGAAGCTGCTGACAGAAACCAAGAGGCCACAGGTGGGGCTTTTGCCATTGGCTCTGGCAGGAATAAGAGCCAGATCCAGGGCAGATATTCAATTATCTCCCTTGGAATTGATCTTTGGAATTCCTTCCCCTGGCAATTCTCCACCTAGTGCAGGCTGGAGATAAGGGATGTGTATTTAGAGCAGCCTGTGGCCAGAATCCTGTCTCCTGTGAAATCTCTCCCACTGGAAGCTGGGCTGGCACAGACCCTGCCTTGGGCCTTTGCTGTTCACACCATCCAACCAGGACATGGGGCCCTGCCTGAGGAGTGGGAAGAAGCACCACTGGGGGCCAAGTGGCCCATCCCAAGTGTCCCTGAGCACAGAAACAGCCCCAGCACAGCTCAGCACGGGGGGACCCCTCACCCTGGGCTCAAGGGCTCGGAAGGCCCAAAGGAGATTTGGACTTCCCGGCTGCAGGAGGAGGATGGGAGGCTGCTGATATGAGAAATGTACATGCACGTGAAAATTCAGAATTTTGGCAACATAAAATGTGCTTCAACAGGTGAATGGGAGAACAGAAATAGTTACAGCTTATTTAGCAGTTTTGTACAAGTAGAGAAACAACTTGTGCCAGAACACACAGGAGTGTAACTTGTAAGGAAGGACCAATTAACAAAATACTCAGAAATTTACTTGTCAGGTAAATCCCCTGGAGGTAACATGTATATTATTAAAACTCAGTAAAGAGGGACTTAGGTATTGTGAAGACCCAATAAAACAGAACAAGGTGATTAAGAAACCAGCAAGAACCAGGCTCCTGATTTTGGCCAGGACAAACTGTCCTGGGAATTAGCATTACCTGACAGGGCAATACATCCTCCAAACCAGGGGATATCTCCTGCAAACCCTGTGCACCTGCTCAAGACAAGGTCCAGGTTTAAATACACGTTGATCCCACAAATCCACACCTCACCTGCCCATTCCCTGCCTTCTCTCATTCGTGCTCTAATTAGAGCCCACCCGTCCTGGTGGTTGTGAGCTGGGGCCTTGGGAGGAAGGCTGAGTCTTCCTCAGGCTGATCTTTGCTTCTGGGCAGGTGCAGTGGAGGTTTGGCTGTTTGTCAGGTCACTTTGCTCTTGCCAAAGATGAGGAGCTAGATTTTGCTGGATTCAAGCCACAAAACTCTGCTTTATCGATTTTTGACAAATACCTACTTGTGAGTTTCAATATTATACATCTTACCTGTAAGACTTCTACCTTTAACTACTTAACAAGCAAGTTTAATAGCTAATCTTCTCAGTACAAGCTGCTTCTCTACTTCCACAAAATTACCAAAAGATAATTCGGAAATTCTGTATTTTTATATTCATAAACATTCTCCATACCAGTTAAGACAAAACAAAACAAAGCAGATTGTGGGGGGGCACATGTGAGTCATTCAGTGGCTGCTCTGGAAGAGAAGCTCCATTCCAGGCAGCCAGGAGAGGAGCTTTAGAAATGCAAATTAACACTGCTGGGGAAAAGTGGGGACAGTGCACCAGGCTCTTCTTGCCTGCGGGAGGAATTGGGCTGATTCCCTCTGCCCCTCAGCCCAAGCTCTGCCTGCTTGCACAGATGGAATTGGCACAGCCAAAGGCAGAGCCCACAGGGAGGAGATCTGACTCTGCAACACAAATTGCTTCAGCTGCAAAGGGAAACAGCCAGTGGAGAATGGTGTGAAAACTTCACTACAACAAGTGGGGGGAATCATCCCTCTCCCCACTCCAACATGTGCTGGCACTGTCTGTGTCACACAGGGAGCATCAGACCACTGGGCTGTTTGTGCTACCACAGGCTCAGAGAAATCACTTGGGAATCCAAGTCTGGGATGATTTAATTGGAGAAAAGAGATCAATTGATGCAGCCCTGGGTTAAACGAATGCTCTTTCTCCTCTGTTGTGCTACAGCAACTCTCATCTTTGGGCCCTGCACCACACCTTGCTGAGGGCAGCTCATTCAGCAGCTCAGCAAGGGGATGCAGGTGGCAGCCAGGCCTCCTGAGCCACACACGGCTACAAAAGGACAGGACCTGTTAAAAATGACCCGATAATATTGGCTATGACATTTGTGCATTAGTCTTTATATGTGGTTATTGATTTCAAGTACAGTGGAATTTATAATCTCTTTTAGCTGCTTGCTTATAAAACTTATTTCGCATTTTAATGTGCACCGTATAGCCCATGGAAATAGTAGTGGGATGAGTGTTATGTTGATGTATTCACCTTACAGCTTATAGAAATAATTATGTGATGAATGTATTGTACCACAGGCCTTAGCAAAATATAAAATGTTAAAATACTTCTTGTAACCGAGAGAACTGTGTAAAGCAATTAGGTTGTTTCCCACATCTGCTGACTGACCTCTCCAAGTGATAAGGGTGACACCGACCAGAGCACGGGAGAAGAATTAGAGAAGAATTTGTTACCTGTTCAGTATCTGGGAAGTGTGAAACAACAGGATGAAGCCACAAGAAGAAATAAAATATATTGACCTGATCCACAGGATGTTATTTAGATAAGCCAGAACAGAAACCCAAAAAAAGGCAAAGTTTCTATAACAATGAAAGCTACCAAGAATATTTGAATAATGCATGAAACTCATGAACATGTATGTGCCTTAGTAAAGTAACAGTACAGAGATAACACTGTCTTAACGCACCCACGGGTCCCTTGGCTGATCGCCAGGAACACCCAGCGCTGGACATGGAACTGGTTCTTCCCTTATTGAACTTTTGAAAAATATTCTAAGACTGAATATTCGTTTTTCTCAGAATTGAGGTCACTGACAATAATCCCAAAACCAAAGAGGACCCAGCAAGAAAAAACAGAGTCAACGAGTGAATCTGCTTGGAGACAGGGCCGGGGACTGGGAGATAAGGGAGCAACGGGAGAATCCATCAGTTTCAGAAAATGTTCCTCATTGACACGGACTGTGCTCAGCCAAGGCCCTGCGAAATTCCTGAACACGGAGAAGAAGAACAAAGACTGAGCAGAACCGTGAATATCGGATGTTCTACAAAAGGGGGGCGCATATTAACGAGGACATGCAGGAGGCGGATCGGGAAGTCGGAACTTTCCAAGGACCTTCGCCACGGGGCAAAGGGACAGGGAGATGCAGAAGGGAAAATCAGGAGAAAAAGGAGGCCGCGTCCTACAACAATTGGAGAGACCCCCCGGCAAAGGCCGCACGGCCTCTCCCTTTGTTCAGGAATAAAGTCACTTTTACAGGACTCCTCGGGCTCCTGTGGGGACACAAACCTCTGGCCACCTCTGGGAATTTTCCCGCACAGCCCCCCCCGGGGACAGGGCGGCCACCTCCGTCCTCCCCACAGGAACCGGGACGAGCCGGCGCTGCTCCGGCAGCGGCTCCTGCCGAGGCAGCGGCGGGAAGGAGAGCGCGGGCAGCCGCTCCCGCAGCGCCCTCAGGCCACGGGCAACACGGCGCCGACACGGCACAAGGAACCCGCCGGAGCCCCCTGCCGCCCCCTCCGCCCGCAGCCAGCCCCGAGCCCCGGCAGAACCGAGCGCGGCTCCCACCTGCGCTGGGGCCGCCTCCGAGCTCCGCCAGTGCCGCCTCACCGGGCTCCGGCCGCTGCCGCCGCTCCCGGGCCCGCACACGCGCCCCCACAATGGCGCCTCTGCCCAGCCACGGGCGCCCGGGGGGCGGCCCCGGCAACGGGCTTGGCCCCGCTCCGCCCAATCAGCGCGCGAGATCCCGCACTGACGGCAGAAGCAGCCAATGGCGGCGGGCGCGGGGCGGGCTGTGCACACGGCACGGAGCCGCCTCCCTGTCCCTGCACTCGGCACCGCTCGGAAACCTCGGCTGAGGAGCGGCCCCGGCGCTGGGCCCGGCCCGGGCAGGAGGCCAAGGAACCGCTGCTGCCCCGAACCGCCGGGAGCTCGGGGGGAGCGGGGCCTGAGGGCGCGGGGAGCTGCGGCTGAGGCCGGGCCGGGAACGGGAGCTCTTACTGGGCTCCTGCTGCTGGGTATCGTTAATGCTGTGGCTGGTGTTTGTTTGCCTGGTTACACACACCAGTAAAGAACTGTTATTCCTATCCCCACACCTTTGCCTGAGAGCCCCTTAGTTTTCAAATATTTTATAATAATTCGGAGGGAGGGGATTTGAATTCTCCATTCCAAGGGAGGCTCCGGCTTTCCCTGGCACACACCTGTCTCTTTCAAACTTGGACAACACCATTCTCTGAGTTAGTTACAATGTAAAAGACAGCTATAACATAAAATTATTTCTAATTGTTATAATATAAAAGCATTTCAGCACTGCGCAGTCTCTATTTTATTATTTCTCTAAGGCCTAGGATATAAAATCGATTTATTGCAGTGCCATTTCTGTAGACTACATGTGCACACATAAACTGATAGATTATGTTATACCAAAAAGCAGCTGAAAGGAATTATAAATTGTACTGTATCAAAATCCTTGTGAGCAATAACGATGTGCAAAAGCCAATACATGAATGCAAAACCCGATATTGTATTGTCATTGATATTGTCATTTATAACCCAGGTCTGCTGCTTCTCCTGCAGGGACTGAGGGGGCCCATTCACCCCCTGCCCCGACATCCCTGTGTGTCCCCAGAGTGTCCCCAGTGATGTCACCCCAGGAATTCCCATCAGGATTTGGGACAGCTTCAATGAAAATTCCTGGAAAATTCCCCAAATTTGTCTCAAATTCCACGTGGTGGGGGACAAGTGACACCAGCAATTTTCCCAATGATGTCACTGCCCCTGTGATGTCAAACTGGTGACATCACTGTCCCCCAGCAGCCTCGGGATGTCCTCGATGGCTCTTTGGCACCGCTCGGCCACCACGCGGCCAAAGGGGCCACCAGGGCCACCAGAGCCACCACAGATACTCCAGAGGAACTTACGGATTTCCTCAATTGTCCCCAGCAGGTGATCCGTGATCAGGCGGGCTCTGGCCTCCCACAGCCATTGGGCCCCACACAGCAGCTTGGCCTTGGCCAGCGGTGACTTGGGGTTATCAGGGGACACTTCTGTGCACTCCTCACTGTCCATGAGGCCCTCGAGCCAGGATTCCAGGTCCCAGGGGAACATGACTTCATCACACATGTTTGAGAAGCGCTTCATCAGCTGCCAGGCCTCCTTCACCCACTGTCCCCTACTGGTGGCCACCACAGGCTCTTCCCTTGCCTCGGTGGCCGCCACGGGGGAATCGAGTGCGTCCACTGCCGAGGGCAGGGTCACTGACGGCTGCGAGGCCACAGCCACCAGGCTGTCCTCAGCTGTCCCCCAGTGAAGGGAGGTCTCAGCCCACAGGTCCCCGGCCAGGCCGGTGGTGGTGTCTTTGGCAGGGTCATGGACCTCCAAGTCGTTAGAGATCTTCCAGGCGTCGTAGGACATCTGGCTCCACCTCCCACAAAGTACGTCCAGCGACTCCTCCCAGGCTCTCTCTGCAGTTCTCACATCCTCCCGGGTGGGCCTCGGGGTGGCCCTGAGGGTGGCCAGGGCCTGGCACAGGGAGGTGACAGTGATGTGGTCCAGACTGTCCCGCAGGGTCCAGATCAATTTCCACAGGTCTGCGTGTAGGGACTCCGGGTACAGGAGCGGCCACTCGTTCTTGTGTGGCGCAGTCACAATGGCCACCACCTTGCCCAGGATGGCCACCACGGCCACCAAATCCTCCAGATCCTGGGGAAGGGAACAGGGACCTTGTGGCTTCCTGGGGTGACCTCCTGGAGTGACCCCTGTGCCCCCCCAGGGTCCCCTTTGTCCCCTCCCTGGAGAGCTCAGTTGTCCCCTCTGTCCCATTGTCACCCCCTCATCCACTTCCCTGCCACCCCCTGCTGTCCCCCCCTGCCACCCTCGGTGCCCTTCACCCCTCTGTCACCTCCTCCCTTCCTCCCATGCCCTCCTGTCCCCTCCTGCCAGCCCCATCTCCCCCCTGTCCCCTCCTGCCAGCCCCATCTCCCCCCTGTCCCCTCCCGCCCTCCTGGGCCGGGATTGTGGCACCTTGCGTGGCTCCATGTGTGCTGGGCACAGTCTGGGGATACTCCAGGGACACTCTGGGGGGCCAACAGGACCCGGTGACAGTCACAGACACGCGGGGATGTGGCACGGCCAAGAGAAACAGGAAGAGGAAACAGGAATAAGAGACATTATCGCCCCAGTGTCACCACAGCGATGTCACCAGCCCCGTGTCCCCAGTCTCACCCCAGTGTCCTCACCCCCATTGTCACCGTGTCAGTGCCACCACCCCAGTGAGCCATCCCAGGGTCACCCCAGTGTCCCCAGTGCCACCCATGGCATCAGCCCAGTGTCCCCAGTCTCCTCCCAGTGTCCCCATCACGGAACAGGGAAAGGTCTGAACTGGTCCATACTGGTCTATACTGTTCAGGGCAGGTAGAAGTCTCTACTGGTCTGTATATACACATACTGGTCTATACTGGTCTGAACTGGTTTATACCACTCTATACTGGTCCATACTGGGCCATGCTGGTTTTCACTCACGCACAGCCTCGCACAGCACCATGAACTCCACGTCCAGCCCATGCCTGGCCCAGAGCCCAACTCATCCAACCTGCTCTGTACTGGTTTATACTGGTCCGTACTGGACCATACTGGCCCATACTGGTCTATACTGGCTCATACTGGTCTATACTGGCCCATACTGGTCTATACTGGTTTATACTGGTCTATACTGGTCCATTCCGGTCTGTACTGGTCCATACAGCTCCGTACCAGTTTTTACACAGACCATTCAATCCTTTCGTTTCCTTTCAGGCCCCGCCCCTTTTCACGCCCCATCCCTTCCCCGCCCATTCCCGCGGTCCCTTCCCGACGCTCCCAGGCCACGCCCCCTCCTCTCCCCATTGGCCACTCACCTGCGGCCCCGCCTTTTTTCCCACGCTGCCATCCCCACTCCCCGCCCCCTCCCCGCTCTGCCGCTCACCATTGGCTGCGCTGTGCGGTCCCGCCCCTCTGTGGGCGTGGCCAGAAGACGGATCGGCGTTTATTGGGCGGATCCGCGCAGGGGCGGCCCCGGGGGGTGGAGCCAGCCCGGCCCCGGCAGGGCCCAACGCGGGCCGGGGGCTCGGGGGGGCCGAGGGGGGAGGGGCTGGGGGCGTTCCGGGGGGTTCAATCAATGGGGGGAGCCCGGGGGGGGCGGAGGGGGGTGTGGGGAGTGGGGGGGTCCCATGGGTTGGGGGGTCCTGGTGAGTGGGGAGGGTCGCAGTGAGGGGGGAGTCCCATGGGTGGGGGAGGGGCGGTAAGTGGGGGGTCCTGGGGCACTGGGGGGGGCTCATGGATCGGGGGGGTCCCAGCGCTTTGGGGGGACCCAGTAAATTGGGAGGGGTCCCTGGTGATAACGGGGGGGGAGAGAGGACCAAAGCCCCAGAGACCCCCCCTGGTGCTGGGGACCCCCCTGTGCCCCCCCAGTCCCGCTCGGGCCCCCCCAGTCCCGGCGCTGTTCCCGGGGGGTGAAAGGGGAGGGGCCGAACCCCCTGGGGTGGATGGGGGGCACAAAGGGGGGCCTGGGTCTGGGGCAGGGGGGGGGTCGGTACACGAGGGGGGGTCCAGTCCCAGTCCCGGTGCACGGGGGTGGTCCCGGAGCACGAGGATGATGATGGTGATGATGGGTGAGGGTCCCGGTGCTTGAGGGAGGGGCTGGTCCTGGTGCAGGGGGGTCCCCGGTGGGTGCCCGAGGGTGGTGTGTGACACACAGAGAGACCCCGGGGACACCGGGGACCCTCGCACGGGGGCGGGGCCGGTCCTGGTGACACTCGAGGGGCTCCTGGTGGCACGAGGAGCTGGTGGCACTCCAGTGTCCACAAGTCTCCCCAGTGACACCACTGCCCCGATGGTGGCACATCGGTGACATCACTGTCCCCCAGCAGCCTCGGGATGTCCTCGATGGCTCTTTGGCACCGCTCGGCCACCGCGTGGCCACGGGGGCCACCAGGGCCACCAGAGCCACCACAGGGACTCGAGAGGAGGAAATCGATTTCCCCAAGTGTCACCAGCAGGTGACGCCTGGTCAGGCGGGCGCTGGCCTCACACAGCTGTTCAACCACGGCCGCCAAGGCCTTGGGGACATCGCGGGACACCTCCTGTGTCCCCTCCAGGGCGGCCTCGACGTGCCCGAGCCCACGCAGCAGCCCCAGGGGGAGCACCCTGGCTTTACCACACGCGACCTCCAAGCGCCAGAGCAGCTCCAGGGCCTCCTTCACCCGCTTTTCCTTTCTGGTGGCCGCCCCCGCCTGCCTGGTGGCCACCACGGCCCCTTCTGTGGCCTCGTTGGCCGCCGCCACGGGGGCATCGTGTGCGGCCACCGCCGAGGGCAGGGCCACTGACGGCTGCGGGGCTGCGGCCACCAGGCTGTCCCCAGCTGTCCCCCGGCCGGGGGGGATCTTGTCCCACAGTTCCCCAGCCCGGGCGGTGGCGGTGGCCCCGGCAGTGGCCGCGATCTCCCAGGTACTGCGGAGCTCATGGACCTTCCCCTCCAGCTCCTGCCAGTTCCCCTCGAGCAGGTGCAGCGACTCCTGCCAGGCTCTGACCGTGGCTGTCACATCGGCCCGGGTGGCCCCTGGGGTGGCCTCGAGAGCGGCCACGGCCCGGCCCAGGGAGGTGACACCGGGCTGGCCCAAGAGGTTGACATTGTGGTGGTCCAGGGTGTCCCGGAGGGTCCAGGTGAATTCCCTCAGTTTTTCGTGCAGGGACTCTGGGTACAGGAGAGGCCACACACGTCTGCGTGGCGCGGTCACGGTGGCCGCCAGCTCGCCCAGAGTGGCCACTGGGGCCACCAGAGCCTCCAGCACCTGGGGAGGGGACAGGGGAGGTGGCGGGGACCTCATGGCCCTTGTGCCCTCCTGGGGTGGCCCCTGTGCCCTCACGGAGTCCCCTTTATCCCCTCCCTGGTGGGCTCAACTGTCCCCTCTGTCCTTTTGTCACCCCCTTGTCCCCCCTGCCACCTCCTGCTGTCGCCTGTCACCTCCCACTGTCCTTCCTGCCACCCCCCTGCCACTCCCCCCCTGTCCCCCCCCCACCGCCACCCTCCCCTCCCTCCACCCCTCTGTCACCTCCTCCCTTCCTCCCACCCCTTCCTGTCCCCTTTGCGGCCCCCTGTCCCCTCTGCCACCCCCATGTCCCCCCTGTCCCCTTCCGCCCCCCCGCGCTGGGATTGTCGCACCTGTCGAGTGCTCATCGCCGCTGGGGACACGGCGGGGACGCCTTGGGGACACTCCGGGGACACTCCGGGGACATTCCGGGGCGAACAGGACCCGGTGCAGTCACAGACACGCCGGGATTTGGCGCGGCCGGGACCAAACAGGAAGAGGAAACAGAAACAAGTGACGTCACCGCCCCAGTGTCACCGCAGCGATGTCACCAGCCCCGTGTCCCCAGTGCCACCCATGGCATCAGCCCAGTGTCCCCAGTCCCCAGGGCCACCCGGGCCTGGCCCAGCACAGCCTCAGCCCGGGCCAGCACCGCGGGGACACTGCCTGGTGTCCCCAAGGCCTCGGCCAGGGCCACCAGGGCCACCAGGGCCCCGTGCCATGCAGCCACAGCCGGGGCCACCTCGGCGGGGAGGGCAGGGGGGGCCACCTGGGGATGGGAAATGGGGGTCAGAGGGGTGGGGGAGGGATTGGGGGGTCCAGGTGGGGTTTGGGGGGTTCCGAGGGATGTTTGGGGCAGCTCTGGGGGGAGCTCGGGGACTCCCAGGAGGAGCTTTGGGGGAAATGGGGGGTCCCAGGCACGGCTTGGGGGGTGCTGGGAGGGTTTTTGGAGGGTCCTGGGGGGACTTTGGGGGTCCCAGGTGGGGTTTGGGGGTCTCAGGTGAGGTTTAGGGAGGGGTGGGAGGTCCCATATGAAGTTTTGGGCATCCTGAGGGGGCTTTGGGGGGCCCTGAGAGGGTTTCAGGGGGGTCCTGGAAGGGTTTTGGGGGATCCCAGGTGAAGTTTGGGCATCCCAGGTGAGGTTTGGGGGTCCCAGGTGAGCAGGGAACATTGAGGAGACACGGCACAGGGGGGGACAGGGTGGACATGGGGGGGAGGGATTTGAGGGGTCAGAGGAGAGGTTTAGGGGGGCCCAGGTGAGAATTCCCAAATATTTGGCTATCTCAGGTGCCCAGGTGAGGATTTGGGGTTTCCCGGGTGAGAATTCCCAAAGATTTGGCGTTTCCCAGCTGCCCAGATGAGAATTTGGGATTTCCCAGGTGTCCCAAGTGAGGATTTGGGGTTTCTCAGGTGAGGCCCCAGGGAAGTTTCAGGGTTCCCATGTACCCAGGTGAGATTTTGGGGGGTCCCACCTGAATCCCCCCGGAAATTTGGGGGCTCCCACCGCCCCGTTCCCCCTTCCCGCCCCTCTGAACTGCACAGACTCCAGGACTTTCCACTTCCCTTTTCCCTCCTGGCTGCACCCACCGCCCTGAGGGCTCCCAAACTTCACCAAAACCCTCCAAATTCCCCCCAAATCCCCCAAATAGCCCAGATCCCCTCTGGTGCCCGCTGGGAGTGACCCGGGGGAATCGTCCCCCAAGAGGCAGAATTTACCCTGCTAGGACCTCACTGACCCTTTTGGGGCTGGTTTTAACCCCTCAGGGCCCGGATTGATCGTCCAGGACTCCATTACCCCTGCCAGGACCACACTGAACTCCTCAGGGCCCTGATTTCCCCTGCCAGGACTTGATTTGCCCCATTCATCCTTTCAAGGCCCCTCTTAACCCCTCAGGATCCCATTTAACCCCTCAGGATCCCATTTATCCTTCCAGGACCTGACTGACCCCCTCAGGCCCTTTCATCCCCCCCAGGGCTCTGATTTACCCTGCCAGAACCCTGATTTGGAATTGGTATTTTGGGGTTGGTTTTGGGGATGGAGCAGCATTTGGAGTCTGGGATTTGGGATTGTTTGGGGTCCAGGATTGGAGATCTTTGAGAATTGGGTTTGGGGTATCCAGCAGGATGTGAGATCTGGGGTTTTTTGGGATCGAGGATCCGGGATTGGAGAGCATTTGGGATCCTTCCTCGTGATCCAGCAGGGTTTGGGATCATTTGGGACCCCCTGGGTCCCTGAACCCCCCGATGTCCCCAAAGTGTCCCTTTGTCTCCCCTTCCCCCGCCCCCAGTGATGGCCCCGCCCCTTTCCGCGCGCCCCGTTCTGCAGCTCCCAGGCCACGCCCCCTCCTCTTCCCATTGGCTGCCACTCGCGCCCCGTCCCTTTTGTCCCACGCCCCCATCGCTAATCCCCGCCCCCTCTTGGCTCCACCGCTCCCCATTGGCCGCCCTGTGTGATTCCACCCCTCTGTGGGCGTGGCTACAAGACCGATCGGTGTTCATTGGACGGCTCCACGCGGGGGCGGCCCTGGAAGGTGGAGCCAGCCGAGGGGGGCGTGGTGAGTGGGGGGTGCCATGGATTGGGGGGTCCTGGTGAGTGGGGGGGCGGTGAGGGGGGGCTCCCATGGACTGGGGAGGGGCGGTGAGTGGGGGGTCCTGGGGGGGCTCATGGATCGGGGGCGTCCCAGCGCTTTGGGGGGGGGTCAGTGAATGGGGGGTCCCGGTGCGTGGGGGTGCCCTGGTAAATTGGGGGGGTGCCTGGTGATAACGGGGGAGGGGACAGGACTGAGCCCCAAGAGACCCCCCCTCCCCGGTGCTGGGGACCCCCCTGTGCCCCCCCAGCCCCGCTCGGGCCCCCCCAGTCCCGGCGCTGTTCCCGGGGGGTGAAACGGGAGGGGCCGAACACCCGGGATGGGTGGGGGGCACAAAGGGGGGCCCGGGCCCGGTGCAGGGGGGGGGTCGGTACACGAGGGGGGGGGGCCCAGACCCGGTCCCAGTGCTCAGGGGGGTCCCGGTGGGTGCCCGACGGTGGCGTGTGACACGGACAGAGAACCCAGGGACCCTCAGGTGGGGACGGGGCCGGTCCCGGTGACACGCGAGGAGCTGGTGGCACTCGAGTGTCCACAAGTCTCCCCAGTGATGTCACTGCCCCGATGACATCACAGTCCACCCCAAATCCCTCAAAATGCCCTTAAAATTCCAGCAAACCAACCTCAGATGTGAGAAATGACAGAATTGTTTTACGCCATTCTCTCAGTTGGTTATAATACAAAAGTTAGTTACAATAGTTAAAATATAAAAGCATGTTAGCATTCTTCTGTCTCTATTTTAATATTTCACTACGGCCTCCAATATAATATTGATTACACAATAATATAATATTATATAATATAGTAATAGGAATTATTATTAGTAATTTATACTATTAGATTACAATAATATTATAATGTAAGTATAAATATAATCAGGTTACATTATTAGATTAAGGATTATGAATATATAATCTAATGTAAGCAATATCAATTTATTTCCCTACCATTTCTGTAGGCTACATAGTGCACACATAAACTGATAGATTCTGTCCCCAAGCGTCCCTGAGCGTCCTCAGGGATGTCACCACAGGTATTCCTATCAGGATTTGGGACTGTTTCAATGAAATTTCCCAGAACATTCCCCAAATTTGTCTCAAACACCATGCAGGGAGTGGGGAGGGGACAAGTGCCACCAGCCATGTCCCCGATGGCGTCACCGCCCCGATGACGGGACGTCGCTGTGCCCGCAGCAGCCTCGGGATGTCCTCGATGGCTCTTTGGCACCGCTCGGCCACCGGGGCCATCGTGTGTCGGGTTTTTGGGGTGTCCTCACTGAAGACAAGGGCGATGGGCAGTTGTAAAAGCAAAGTCCTTTATTGCAGGGCTAAATCAGCCTCATGGAGGCAGAGGTTGTCACAGCTTGAGCCAGTAAAGTCCCCATGGACCCAGCAGGAGCACTGGCATCTTATCAGCACCAGTGTGCAGGAAGCCTTCTCACATAAAATTTCATAAAGAACATCAAGTTTCATAACACAAAGAACATAAAATTTGTGATAAAGTCTCCCACTTGGCCAGCCTGTAATGAGCCCCCTGAAGATGTATCAAGCTTGACAGCTTTAAACCATTGGAACACAGGAAACTGATCCCTTAGCAAGAGCTGTGGGGTGGGTGGGAGCAGCAGGATGAGCTCTGCCAGCAGTTCTTGGCTTTCCTGGGAAGAGAAAGGGGCTGGATCCAGCTCTGTGGATCACTCAGGCAGTGATTCCTGCTGGGATGAGAGAGGGTCACGGTGTCATCCTGTCCCTGTCCCCATCCCACAGGATGGACCTGGCTGGAGGCCATGGAGAGCAGGAGCTGCTCCAGAATCCCACCTGATCCCACCTCAATTCTGCTCCATCCATCCCAAGTGATCCCATCGCATTCATCCTGTCCCAATCCCTCTCTGGAATCCCAACCTGATCCTGCCCCATCCATCTCACCTGATCCTGCCCCATCCATCCTGCCCCAACCCCGCTCCATCCATCCCAACTGATCCCACACTGGAATCCTGCCCTGATCCAGAATCCCACCTGATCCTGCCCCAGTCCTTCTGCCCCAGTCCTGCTCCATTCCATCCCACCTGATTCTTGTCTGGAATCCAGCCCTGATCCTGCTCCATCCATCCCACCTGATCCCACTCCAGGATCCAGCCCTGATCTCACTCTACAATTCCATCTGATCCTGCTCTGGATCCCTGCTCTGATCCACAATCCCTCCCTGATCCCAGTCTGTCCATCCTGCCCCGATCCCCCTGTGGAATCCCACCCTGATCCCGCTCCACACCTGCAGTCAAGCCGTTGGCTCCCACATCTTTTCCTGCAGAAAAAGAAGATCCATGAGATTCCAGCACAGATCCACACCAAGATTAACCCCAGGATCCATCCTGGGATCTGCACAGAGGGGATCCAGAGCTGGATCCACCACTGGGACTCACCGGCTGCCATGTTGTATCCATCCCTGTCCCTCCTCCCTGTGGAAAAACAGTGGGATCAGCGTCAGTGGCACAGGATTCCTGAACGGTGCCGGGTGGATCCATGCCCCTTCCCGACCCCCATCCCGTGTGTTACCGAATTGGAGCTTCCAGACAATGAATCCAACGAGGACAGTGAGGATGAGGATGGCAGCGATGACGGACACAGCGACCACCACGGTGAGATTCCCGCCAGATGTCGGCTCTGGGAAATGCGGGATGGTGAGGAGGGGAAGGGGAACCCCCGTTTGGGAATTCCCAATTCCCACATTGCCAGCCTCACCCCAAGCGAAGATCCCGGGCTCCAGCATTCCGGGATGCTCCACCCGGCACCGGTACTGCTCCCGCTCCTCCGGCAGCGCCTCGATCCTGGCCCAGGTGTGGAAGGTGCCGTCGCTGTTGGGAACGATCCCGCCCCACTCCGTCTCCTGATCCCACATTTCATCCCCCTTCAGCCAGTTCACTGCGATGGTCCTGGGGTAGAATCCGTAGGCGTGGCAGGACAAGATCAGCGTCCCGTGTTCCTCTTTTCCGGACACATGGACATCAGGGGGCTCTGGAATGGGATAACGGTGAGATGCATCCATGGAATTCCATGGGAATGGGATGGGGGTGGGATCTGCCCATGGAATTCCCACTGGATTGGGATGGGGGTGAGATCTGCCCATGGAGTTCCATGGGAACGGGATGAGGGTGAGATCTGCCCATGGAATTCCAACAGGAATGACTGTGTTCTGCAATCCTTCATTCCCAAATTCAAATTCCCACCTACCTTTGCGCTCCAGCTCCTTCTGCCCATATCTGACATATTTCTGGAGCCATTCAGGGCAGATGTGCTTCACGTTATTTGTCCACCTCTCAGCCACGGTCCCGTCCTGTTCCCAGCGCCTCCTGGTGATCTCAGCAGCACCGTCGGCCGCCACAAATCTCCCGGATCCCAGATCAAGGGAGATGAAATCCCACCCATCGTAGCCATGCTGGAAGGCTCCACGGACACTCCCGTCGGACAGGAGTTCACAGCCATAAAGCCACTGTATGGTGTGGAGACCTGGGGGGGATTGTACCCACAGAGACCCATGGAATTGTGTCCCAGCCCCACAGAGCCCCATTCCAGCCCTATGGAGGTCCAGAGTCTAATGGAAACCCACAGAGCCTTATCCCAGCCCCTTGGACCCCCATGGATGCATATCCCAACCCCATGGGATGGAACCCCAGGGATCCCAACCTGGCCCCACAGATCCCAGCCCATGAATCCATGTCCCAAACCCATGGACCACAAGAAATCCCATACCATACTAATGGATCCCCATCTCAGCCCCTTGGAGCCCTGTGAATCCATACCCAAGACCTACAGATCCCATTCCAGCCCCATGGATCCAATCCCAGCCTCAGAGTTCCCAGCCCAACCCTACACTTCCCAGCCCAGGCCCCACAGATCCCCCCATTCACCCTTGCTCTGGTTGTACCGGTCCTGCAGTATCTCCAGTTTCCTGGCATTCTTGTGCTGCCACCTCTCAGCTTTCTTGGTCTGCCCATCCCAATATCCCGGCTCAGCTCCATCCTTCATCCACTGTGTCAGTGGCTCCGCCTGGCCCCGCTCGCTGTCATAGCGTTCAAAGGGGATCCCATCCACAAACCCCACGATCATGAACTGGGGAATCTCCGGGCTGGGCTCTGACACTGCCACAGCCAGGTAATGCAGAGAGTGGAGAACTGGGGGGACACGGAGATTTGGGGGGTTGAGAGGTCATGGATTGTTGGGAAAGATGGAACAGGAAGGACTTATGGATATGATTGTATGGTAAGAAATACTGCAGATGTAAAACCTGTGAATGAAATAGAAATGAAAGCCAGCTTTGACATGTAGGCATGGGAGGCAGGAAAACGGTGATTAGCTGGAGATGGGTTGAGGGACAGGAAAACAAAAGGACTCAGGAATGAAGCCTTTCCACCTGCCAAGGCATCAGGGAGAAAACAGATAAGAAAAATAGTCATTAGAGTTTAGAATATAAAATGACATGGTAATATAGTAGTTCTCATAGGCTGCATGCAAAGTTTGTAGGTTTTGTATCTTGCGCCGGTTGGTCACTGTGAATTAGAATATTCAACACAAAAATAGAGATAATGTATTGTAACAAGGTCCTCTCTCTCTTGCTTCTGCTTTTTCCCCCACGCTGTCTTGCCCTCTCTTGCTCTTGCTTTTCCCCCACGCTTTTTCTGCCCTCTTTTCCCCTACTCTCTTGCTTGTTCTCTTCCCCCCACTCTTACCTCACTTCTACCCCTGAGCTCTCTTCTACCCTCTCTCTCCCCTCTCTCTCTCGGGGCTTCCCTCCAGCCCAGGCTGGTGGCTGAAGGCAAAGCCCTCTTTACCCACCACCCTTGTAATAAAGCCACGTGTTTCTAGAATATCTCAGCTCTGCAGAGTTCCTTGTCCCTGCCGTCCATGGATGTTACTACAATGGATCAATGAAAGGCGAAATGGGGAGAGCTGGGAAGGGGTTTGGGGATCCCAGGGCCAAGGAAAGGGTTTGCAGGGCTGGGAGAGGTGGGATGGACAGGAAAGGGCGTGTAGGGGGGTCCCGGTGTCCAGGAATGGGGGCTCAGGGGTTCCAGGGTTATGGAAGGAGAAGGGGGAGGTGCAGGTGCAGAAATTCTTCCGTAGACAGCAGGGACAAGGAACTTTGCAGACCTGAGATGTTCTAGAAACACGTGGCTTTATTATTACAAGGGTCGTGGGTAAAGCGGGCCTGCTTCCAGCCCCCAGCCTCGGCTGAAGCAAAGCCCTAAAGAGAGAATGGGGAGAGAGAGATAGAAGAGAGCTAAGGGGTAAAAACGGGGCCGGAGCAGGGGAAAAACGTGGGGAGAAAACAGGAGCAAGGGAGGTGAGAGAGAGGAGAGGGGATTGGCCGAGAGGGTAAGAGAGCTAAGAGAAGAGAAGTAAGGGAAGAGGGGTGAGAGGGCCAGAGAAGAGGGTAGGAGAGCCAGGAGAAGAGAGGATCCTCTTGTTACAATACATTATATCTCTTTTTGTGTTGAATATTCTAATTTACAGTGACCAACTGGCGTGAGATACAAAACCTACAAACTTTGCATGCAGCCTATGAGAACTACTACATTACCATGTCATTTTATATTCTAAACTCTATAGACTTCTTTCTTATGCACTCGTTCCCTTGTTTTCCTGTCTTCAGCTCATCACTGTCTTCCTGCCTGCCGTGCTCACATCTCGAAACTGGCTTTCATTCCTATTTCACTCAGGTTTTACATCTACAGTATTTCTTACCATGCAGTCATATTCATAAGTCCTTCCTGTCCCATCTTTCCCAACATGCAGGGACTGGGAGAGGTGGCATGGGGGTTCCAAGGGATCCCCAGTCCCAGGAAAGGGGGTCCAGGAGTCCCCAGTGCCAAGAAAAGAGGAGTCAAAAGGTGGGAACAACCGAGAACAGGAGGGTCGGGGGTCCATGATGCAGAGGAAAGGGGGGACTGAGAGCTGAGAGAAGCAGGAATAGGGGTTCAGGGGGATCTCAGACTAAAGGAAAAGGAGCGTCTAGGGATTTGGGCAGCCAGGAAGGATGGGAAACGAGGTGCAGAGAAGGATTGGTGCAGGAAAAGGGGGGGGCAGGGGGATCCCAGTGCCCAGGGATGGAAATTCAGGGGGGTCCCAGGGCCCAGAATCCCCCCAGGGATCCTCCACAACCCCCCAGGGACCCTCCCAGGCCCCCTGGGACCCCCATGCACAGGGTGCAGAACTGGGGGGATGCAGAGATTGGGGGTCTGGGGGCGTCCAAGGGTCAGGAAGCAGAATCGGGAGAGCCGGGAAGGGTGCAAGGTTCAAGGAAGGGACTGGGAGAGGTGGGATGGGGGATCCAGGGGGTCCCTGTACACAGGAAAGGGGGGTCCGGGTGTCCCCGGTGTTGAGGGCAGTGGGGTCTGGGAGCTGGGAAAGGCAGGAATGGGGGTCCAGGGGGTCCCTGGGTCAGGGAAAGGGGGTCTGGGGCTGGGAGAGGCGGGCGGATCCCGGAGGCGCAGCCTGGGCAACGGGAAAGAGAAAGAGACCGAGGGAACGCGCTGGGGGAGGGGACGGGGCAAAGGGGGAATTCCAGGGAATTCATCTGGATCCCACTGGATCCCCCTGAGACCCCCCCGAGACCCCTGGGACGGCCGGGACCCTCCGGGACCCCGTTTGGGAAGCGGCGGGAGCGGAAAACGGGGGGACACGGAAAGTTGGGGGATCTGGTGAAGGTGCAAAGGTCAAGGAAAAGGGCGGGTCTGTGGTCTGGGAAAAGCGGGATGCCCGAAAAGGGGGTGCAGGGGGGTCCCAGTCCCGGATAAGGGGGCACAGGGGGGTCCCGGTGCTGGGGAAGGGGATGGAGGGGGGTCACAGGACCCAAAATGGGGCTCGGGGGGTTCCCGTGCCCGGAAATGGAAGATCAGAGACGTCCCGGTGCCCGTGAATTGCCGTTAAGGGTGGTCCCGGTTTTGGGTTCCCACTCACCTCTCGTGGCACCCCCAGGGTCCCCCAGGAGCCCCAAGAGCGCCCCCAGACCCAGCGCTGGAGCCATCGCGCTGCTCCGCTGCGGCCCCGCCCCCAGAGCCGCCTCCGGCCCCGCCATTGGCGCCGCTATTTCGTGCTCGCCAATGGTGATTCGCTCTATTAGTAACGTCACCGGTCGCTGGGCAGATCCCGGTCTCGCAGGTTGGGCGCAGAAGTGGCGGGACCGAGGCGGGACAATCCCAGAGAGGAGCGCACGGGGCAATCCCAGAGAATTCGTCTGGATCCCTCTGGATCCCCGCTGGACCCCCCCGGAGCCCTCTGAGAAACACCTGGGACCCCTCTTAAAAGCGCCGGGAGTGGAGAACTGGGGGGGACACGGAAATCTGGGAGATCTGGGGGTACCAAGGTGAAGGAAAAGGGCGGGTCTGGGGTCCGGGAAGGGCGGGATGCCCGGGAAGGGCTGCAGGGGGTCCCGGTGCCGGGTAAGTGGGAGCAGGGGGATCTATTTTAGTCAATTTTGTGTCCGTTTTGATGCATCTTGGGGCAATTTTGAGTCCATCCTGGATCTATCTTGGGTCCACCCTGGGTGCATTTTGGTCCATCTTAGGACAGTTTTGGGTCCATCCTGGGGCCATTTTGGGGCCACTGTGGGCCCATCTTGGGTTCATTCTGGTTCCATTTTGGGTCCATTTGGGTTCATCCTGCATCCCCTTTGGATTCATGTGGGTCCATTTTGTGGACCCACAAACCATTTGTGGGTTTATTTTGGGTCCATTCTGGGTTCATTTTGGGTTCATTTTGGATCTGTCTTGGGTCAGTCCTGGTTCCATTTTGGATCCATCTTGGGTCCATCCTGCATCCATTTTGGGTGCATTCTGGGTCCATCCTGGGTGCATTCTGGGTCCATTTTGGACCCTTTCCAGGCCCAAGTTAATTGAAATCTCAGTGCATTTTGGGTCCATCTTGGGGCCATCTTGGGTCCATTTTGGGTCCATCCCTCGGTCCGTCCTGTGTCCATCTTGAGTCCATTTTGGACCAGATTGAATCCATTGGGTTCATCCCAGGTCCATTTTGGTCCAAATTTTTTGCATCTTGTGTCCATCCTGGATCCATTCTGGGTCCATTTTGGTCCTGTTTGGGCTCATCTTGGGTCAGTCCTGGGTCCATTTAGGTCCATTCGGCTCCATCTTGGTCCCACTTGGGTCCATCCTGAGTCCATTTTGGGTCCATTCTGGGTCCAGCTTGGGTCCATTTTGGTCCATCCTGAATCCATTTTGCATCCATCCTGTGTCCGTTTTGGGTCCATGCAGGGTCCATTTTGGGTTCATTTCGGTCCATCCTCGATCCATTTTTGTCTGTTTTGGGTCCGTTTTTGGTTCATTCTGGGGCCATCCTGAGTCCATTTTGGGTCAAATTTATGTCCTTTTTGGGTCCCTTCTGGATATATTTTTGATCCATTTTGGGTCCATTTCAGGTTGATTTTTGGTCCATCCTGGGTCCATTTTGGGTCCATTTAGATCTATCTTGGGTCCATTTTGCATCTATTTTAGGTCTATCTTGGGTCCATTTTGCATCTATTTTGGGTCTATCCTCGTTCCATTTTGGATCCTTTTTGATCATTTTAGGTCTTATTCAGTTCATCGTGGGTTCATCCTGGGTTCACCCTGAGTCCATTTTGGGTCCATCCTTGGTCCATCTTGGCTCAGTCATGGATTCATCTTGGGTCTATTTTGCGTCCATCTGGGGACAGTTTTGGTTCCATCCTGGATCCATCTTGGGTCAATCATGACTCCATTTGGGGTCCACCTTGGATCCATTTTGGGTGTGTCCTGGGTCCATCTTGGGTCAATCATGGGTCCATTTTGGGTCCATCTAGAGATAATTTTGAGTCCATTTTGTGTCCATTTTGGGTCCCTCCTGGGTTAATTTTGTGTCCATTTTGGTCCATCTTGGGTCCATTTTGCGACCATCCTGGGTCCATTTTGGTCCATCCTGGGTCCATTTTGGTCCATCCTGGGTCCTTTTTGGTCCATCTTGGCACAATTTTGGGTCCCTCCTGGGTCCATTTTGAGTCCATTTTGGGTGTGTCCTGGGTCCATCTTGGGTTGATCTTTGGGCTATGCTGGACCCATCCTGGGTCCATTTTGTGTCTCTCCTGGTTACATTTTGGGTCTATTTTGGGTCCAATTTGCATCCATTTTCAGTCCCTCCTGGATACATTTTCCTCCATTTTGGGTCCATCCTGGGTCTATCTTGGGTCTAGTTTTGGTCCATCCTGAGTTCATTTTGGGTCCGGCCTTGTTCCATTTTGGATCCATTTTGGTCAAGTTTGGGTCCATTTTAGGTTTGTTTCAGTTCTTCCTGGGTCCATCCTGAGTCCATTTTGAGTCCATCCTGGGTGCATCGTGGGGTCCATTTTCATCCAATTTAGGTTTATCTTGGGTTCACGCCGGGTCCATTTTGTGTCCATCCTGGGTTCATTTTGGTCCATCTTAGATCCATTTGGGGTCGATTTTTGGTCAATCTTGCTTCATTCTGGATTAATTTTGGGCCCATTTTGGTCCATTTTGGGTTCATTTTGGATCCATCCTGGGTTCATTTTGGATCCATCCTGGGTCCCTTTTAGGTCTACCCTGGGTCCATTGTGGGTCCATCCTGAGTTCATTTTGGGTCTACGTTACATCCATTTGGGATGTGTCCTGGGTCCGTCTTGTGTCCATTTTGTGTCCATCTTGAGTCTATTTTTCGTCCATCCTGGGTTCATTTTGGGTCCAGTCTGGGTCCATCTTGAGTCCATTTTGGTCCATCCTGAATCCATTTTGCATCCAACCTTGTTCTATTTTGGATCCATTTTGGTCAAGTTTGGGTCCATTTTACGTCTGTTTTGGTTCATCTTGGGTGCATCCTGGGTCCATTTTGGGTCCATCCTGGCTCCATCCTGGGTGTATCTTGTGTCAATCCTGGGTCCATTTTGGGTCCATGCTGAGTCTATTTTGGGTCCATTTTGCAACCGTCCTGGGTTAATTTTGTGTCCATTTTGGTCCATTTTGGGTTTGTTTGGTTCCATCCTGGGTCCATAATGGTTCTATCTTGGGTCCATCTAGGAACAATTCTAGGTCCATCCTGGGTCCATTTTGGGTCCATCTTGGCACAATTTTGGGTCCATCCTGGGTTCCATTCTCGGTCCATTTTTTGTCCATTCTCGGTCCATTTTTTGTCCATTTGGGTCCATCTAGGGACAATTTTAGGTCTATCTTGAATTCATTTTGGGTCCATCCTGGCTCCATTTTGGGTGTGCCCTTGGTCCATCCTCAGTCCATCTTGAATCCATTTTTGGGTCCATCCTGGGTCCCTTTTGCGGCAAATTTGGGTCCATTTGGGTCAATTTTGCATCCATTTTGGTTCATTTTGGATCTATTTTGGGATCATCCTGGGTCCATTTTAAGTCTGTTTAGATTTGTCCTCATTGCATCCTGGATCCATTTTGCATCCATTGTGGGTCCATTTTGGTCCAATTTAGGTTCATCTTGGGTCCATCCTGGTTCCATTTTGAGTCCAATTTGGTCCATCCTGGATCCATGTTGGATCCATTTCGGATCACTTTTGTGTCCATTTTTGGTTCATTTTGGGTCCACCCTGGGTCCATGCTTAGTCCATTTTGCTTCCATTTTGGGATCATCCTGGGTCCATTTTGGAATCATCCTGGGTCCATTTTGTGTCGATTTTGCGTCCATTCTCGGGTTTAATCTGGTTGTTTCTCACCCGAGATTCCAAGGCTGGCTGGTGGTTCGTGTGGGCACAAAGGGAGTGATTTTCCCTCTTGACCTCTGAAGGATTTCGGGTCTGCTGTCTGACTCTGTCTCTGTGTTCTGTGCTGAGCTCGGTGCTCGGTGTTCGGCGCGAGAATGATGAGGAGTCTCAAGGTCTTGGTTTTCTGGTTTCTCGCGTTGTTTATTAGTTCCGATCTTACAATTCTCTGTGCCCGGCCATGGTGTTCTCAGCAGCCTGGACACGAGGGGACTCCCCCTGTGATGGGAGGTCGCTGCCTCTTATACAGATCACTACGTACCCATTGTTTACAATTCTATGCCAATGTCTATCACCTGCACTAACAGGGTCATGTCTACTCTGATCCAATCCACTGAAACTACTTTGTGCCCACGTCACTGCAGACAATGGATGCCAAGGGAGAAGAAGAACCCAGGGCACTGCCCTAAAATGACCATCTTGTCCCTTTGCATCTACATTCTAAAAACCCAAAACTACAAAATCTTCTGCACAGTGATCACTACACTACTCTCTGTAACACCTTTGTGACTTGCAATTCTTCTCTCTGTTGGATGTTTTTCTCAAGGACCAAAATCAAAGCCTGTGTCTTCCTGGGCTCTGTGCCAGGCAAACCCCCCTGCACAGACCCCAGACCCTCATTTTCGGGTCCCAGGCCTCTCTACCGAGGTCTGTGACTTCCCAGGGCGCCCAGAGGGATGCCCTGGACTCCAACAAGGACCTGTCCCCCAGGTCCAGAAGCTTCAATGGGAGATCTCTGGGGACTGGCTGGGTTGCAAGCTTTCCCCTCCTACCTCCTGTTCATTGATTGATGCCAATGCATGTTATGTCAGCAGACACTCCCCAGTTATAACCCATTGGTTGTATGTCTACCCACCCTGAGTTCCACCCACTGTATAAAACCCTCTCCCCCTTGAGATTCAGGGTCTCTCTGAGGCACTGGTCTTCGGGTGAGGGCTCCCTCCCTCCTGCCCAATAAACCTAAGTTCTGGTTAAGCCTTTGAGGTCCCGTCTTTCTTCCTCTACCATCGCAACATGGCAGGGCTGGTGGGCAGCCAAGATCCCACTGACTATAGATCCTGTGGGGGCGTGTCGGGGCTGGCCGAGCGTTGGAGGACACGCACCGCCGCAAGACCCCTCGGTGCTGCCCCGACCAGTCCTCGGTTCTGCTCTTTTAGTGTTGGGGAGCGGCCACTGCCAGTGCAGTTTTTGGGGTTTTTTTTAAATTCTATTCTCTACTGCCGCTGCTTCTCGCCACTCTCGGTGCAGTTCTTCCATGACACGGGCAGGGAGGAACCCTCAGTGTGGTTCTTTTCTTGTATTTTATTCTATTCTCCATGTTCAATTCTATTCACACCTTGCACCCGCCTCGGCGCTGCCCTTCTGCTCACACCCGGCAGTGCCCATCCCACAGAGCGGCTCTTCAGTGACACCGGGCACCAGGGACCCCCCGGTGTAGTTTTTTTATTCTATTTCGCTCTATTCTCTGTATTTCATTGTGTTCACCCCCTGCCTGTGCTTTGGTGCAGCTGCTTCAGACACGAGCGGGGGAGATGCCCTTGGTGCAGCTCTTTGATTGCATTTTAGTCTCTTCTCTCTATTTTAGCCTCTTCTTTCATTCCCACCTCGCCCGTCTCGCCGAGCGACTCCTCCATGGACCCGGGGCGGCACAAACCCCTCGGGGCGGCTCCAACAGGGCCCCGCCCGCCGCTGCTCCCCGAGGCCTCCCCGCTGCTCCCCGGGGATCGGACACCGCAGGCGGCCCCGGCTCCTTCCTCTTCCTCTTCTTCCTCCGGGCGGGATTGAGCCCCCGCCGCCGCCCGGCTCCTTCTGCCGCTCCTGCCCGGCACGAACCGGCGGTGCCGCTGACGGGGCCGCAGCGCGGCTGCCCCGGGACTGCCCCGCGCCTCAGGGCCGGGCCGAGGAGTGACCGCACGGCTGGGGAGGGACCCCGCTGGACAGGGCAGGGTCTGACCCCATGGACAGATCCCACGCCGGAGCAGGGCAAGGCTTCCTGTCCCTAAAGGGGGAAGCAGCGGCACAAACTGACCGTAACTCCCATCCCTTCTCCCTGCACCGCTGGGCAGAGGAGGGAGGGAACCGGGAATTGTGGTGAATTTTCACATTCGTCGTTATGAAGCAGAGTCACGAGTGGAGCTCCTCCTTCAGCTTCAAACGGGGGAATCCAACTTGGGCTCTGGGATTTCCATAACCTCAAGATGTTACTTGGTACTGGACACTTTAGTTTAGGCAATATGAGGCCCTTCTGCAGCAATGTCTCTCTGTTTATTGTCTATTTCCCCCCAGCCCTTGTCCCCCTCCCGGAGGTTTGCAGGAGGAGCCGTCCCACAGCCCTTCCTGCCCCGGCACCCGCGGCCGCTCCGGTGCCGTCAGGCCCCGGCTCCAAGAGAAACCACAAACCCCTCTGGAAATAAACCCGCTCTGGGGGAAAACCCTGCAGGGGGATTGAATCCCACGGACAGCCAGGGCTGAGGCTTGGAGATTCCAAATGCTCCAAGGGGCCGGAGGGAACCGCGCTGGGGCCTCGGGGCCTCCCTGGCGGCACCTCCGAGACCCCCGAGCAGAGCGACCCCTCCCGCCCCTCAAAATCCACAGGTTTGGGTCAGCTGAGGAAAAGAGCTGGAAAAAGGGACTGGAAGGGGGTGGACCCCGAGGGGACCCTCAGCCATCGCCCCAAAAGGAAGAGTTTTCTGCAGGAAGGCCACAGGAAAATCCAACAGAAACCTGGAAGAAGCCGGGGATGGGGAGGGGACTCAGAGCCTAATTGGGGAGAAAAGTTTAATTGGGGCAAGGAAAGTCTTATTGTGGGGAGAAAATGTGAATGGAGGGGATTTGAATGGGAGGGGATGATTTGAATTGGGGAGAGAAAATGAATTGGGGGAGGATCCCCCAGCCCTCGGCTGTGCCCTGAAGGGGTTGCCAGAGGTTCCCCTGCTCCGACCCCCCAGGCTGGGGATGTGGAGCTGCCACTGCACCCCGGGAATGTCTCAGGATAGAAACTCCATTCAAGCTTTTATGGTCCCAGTCACTCCCAATAAGGTCCCAGTTGTCCCCAACATGGTCCCAGCTCCTCCCAGTCATGCCCTGTATGGTTCCTTTCACTCTCAATCCCTCCCAGTAGGAGTCCAGTATGGCCCCAGACACTTCCAGTATGAACCCACTCACTCCCAGTCACTCCCTCTAGGATGCCATTTGGCCCCATTGTGGTCCCAGTTGCACCAAGCATGATCCCAGAATGAGTCCTGTCACCCCCAGTATGATCCCAGTAACTTCCAGACATTCCCAGTATGAGTCTGGTTTGATCCCTGTCACTCCCAATATGATGCCAGTCACTCCAGATCCTCCCAGTATTATTCCAGTCACTCCAAGTGTGACCTTGTCAGTCCCAGTACAATCCCAGTATGACCCCAGCTGCCCCCTGCATCTTTCCAACTGCGCCCTTTCACCACTGCTACGGTTCCAGTCACTCCCAGTATGATTCCAGTCAGTCCCAGTATGATCCCAATCATGCCCAGTATATGCCAACAGCACCAAGTTGCCATCAGCATGTTCCCAGTAGTCCTCAGTGTGGTCCCAATAAATCCCATATGATCCCTTGTGCCCCAATTCTGGTCCCGCTGGGTCCCAGCCCTGGTATATCCTGGTGTTCCAGTCTGTCCCAGTCCATCCCAGCCTGTCACATTCCGTCCCAGTCCCTTCCCGGCAGCCGCCGCTGTTTCCCGGATCCTGCGCCCCCCCGCCCCCGAAAGCTGCCCCCACACCCCCCAAGATGCTGACGGGGATCGGGGGCTTCGTGTTGGGCTTTGTCTTCCTGGCACTGGGGCTGGGCCTCTGCCTGTGCAAGAAGGTGAGGAGGGGTCCCGGGGGTCGTGTCCCCCCCCCCCCCCCAGGGCCCCCCAGCCCGGTGTCACCCCCTTTTCTCTGCCCACAGAGCTCCTGAGCCGCCGGCGGCCGCAGCCCCTCCCCGTGGCCTCGGGCCCGGCCGCGACCCCCCGCTCCGTCCCCGAGATGATTTTGGGGGGGTCGTGTGTCCCCCCAGCCCCGCTGTCCCTGTGTCCCTGCCCGGCTGCTCCCAGTGCTCCCAATAAAGCTTCCCAGTTTATGGGGGGACCTGCTGCCGTTTATGGGGGGCTCAGGGGAGAGACTTGGAGGGACCGTGATTGGGGGGAGGGGGTAGAAAGGGACCCAGGGCGGATCAGGAATGGGGACCCCCGTGTGTTCCCCCCTGTGTCACCCCGCTCTGGGGGGGCCTTGGGAAGCACCTGGACCACAGCACAGCACCCAGTGAACCCCAAAATGTGCTGGGACCCCCCAAAGCCACCAGGGAAATTTGAGAAGGGGGCGCGTGGGGGGCGCCCAGGCCGGGCCCAGAGCCCAGTGCTGCCCCAGGCCGACCTGCCCCGGCTCTGGGGATTAGAGAGGAGGAGGAGTGGGACCCCTCCTAATGCAATTTTGGGGGTCCCAGCCAGCCCCTTCCCCCACTCTTTCAGGTCCCAGCTACCTCTTTTCCCCCTCTCTTCCACAGCCTTCCCCACTGCCCCCCAATCCACCACCCCTGTCCCCATGCTTGGTTTTGGGGGGTTCCAGGCCCCTCCTGCTCAGTCTGGGGGTCCCATCCACCCTTTCCCTTAATTCAGGCAGTTCCTGGCAGCTTTTTCCTGGGAGGAATCCCTGAGTTTGGGCATTTTTGGGGTGCAGTTTTGGAGAGGGACAGCTCTGTCTGGCTTTCCCCTCCCTGTTGTGGCCTCTCAGCTGCCCCCAACACCCTGGGGCTGCAGGTCCAGGTCAGGGGCTCCTTGAGCAGCTGCCCCAGAACCTCAACCCCGTTTGCAGCCTGTTTTTATTGTGTTTTCAACTGCAGCTCAGTTTCAATGGTCAGTTCTATAACACCCGCCCCCTATTTTGTATTGTTATAGTGTTATTTATCTCTAATGGATTGCCCCTTTCCCCCTGTATTGTTGGTTGTGCCCTGGTTGTCTATCTTCCCTAGACCTGCCCTGCCCTCCTCCTACAGAATTGTCAATCCTTCCCTAACCCTGACCCTTCTTCCAGACTGTTCCCTTTCAATCCCCCAGCCTTCCACGCCCTAGTGGTGACTTTGGGCTGTTCCCTTCCCTTGTGTTCTTTCACTGGTCTATGTATTGTACTCCTGCCTTGTGTTCCTCCCCCATGTGACCCTTATTGCTTGGAAACTGTGTCCTCTCCCAAGACCTCCCCCGCTTATAAGCCTCTGCCAGCCCAGGTTCTGCCCCCTTTTTCTGTCCCCGACCCTCCGGGGAATAAACACCTTTGGAAATCACAACGGAGGCCTCTCCCTGTTCCTTGTCCCTGCCCATGGACACAACTTCCATCTGTGCCCGCAGCTGCTTCGTGCTACAGCCACAGCCACACCCCGGATGGCGTCAGCCCTGGGGGGGGTGGCCACTCTTGGGGACGGTGCCGGGAGCAGCTGGGCAGAAGAACTCCGGCCTCGAGTCACACCAGGGTCTCCCAGCACAGCCAGAGCTGCTGGGCCTGGGGTCCCCAAAGCCCTCAGCAAGCCCCAAGGCCCTCCCAGGAACCCTCAGCTCCCTCAAACCCAGCATCCCCCACAGCCCCTGCAAGTTCCCCCCATGGCACCAGCCATGGCCATGTCACACATGTCACTGGCCGTGTCCCACCCTGTCCTCACCCGTGGCTGTCTCCCCACCACATTCCCATCCCTGTCATTGTCCCCCACACCTCCATCTGTACCCGTGTCCCCACGAACGGCCATGTCCCCCTTCCATGTCCATGTGTCCGTCCCCATGTCACTCTCCACGTCTATGTCCCACCATGTCTATGTCCCCCCACCATCCCAACCATGTCTGAGTTCAATGTCTCTGTTTTTACCCCAGTTGGATATTTCAAAGGCATGAAGAGAAATGAAAAGCAAATCCAGGCCAAAAGAAAAGGATTTTTGTCTTCATGCTGGCTGAGGATCCATGTGCTTGAGTAGGAGGGAAGAATCTTTTTTGGAGGGGTTTCCAGCCCACTGTCTCCAAAATCTCAGTCTTGGCCCCATTTCATCACCATTTGGCTGCAGAAGATGCCCTCAGGCAATGGGAAATCTAAATAGTGGAATCCCCGAGACTGGAAATGACCTTTCAAGACCATCCATCCATCAAGTATTCCTTGATGCCACCAGAAGATGGAATCAAATACAAAAGGTTTTCTGGGGTTGAAAGACAACAAATCCACTCTCCCCAAGGAATTCCTTAGGTCTGTCTGTGTCCCGATGGATGTTCCTGCCCCTGTGTTCATCCAGGTGCCCACAGGGGGACAGGAACCAGTGGATTCCCCCCCCCCCAGCCAGGTGTCTTCCCAACACGGATCACCAGGACCACGGATCACCAGGGCTCTGCCCAACGGGGTCACTGGGGATCATCCAACGCCGATCCTCCCATGGGGGATGGAGCTGGAGCAGCGCACGAAGCTCTTCCCGCACTCGGGGCACTCGCGGGGCTTCCCTTATGGTGCCTCTCTTGGTGTCTGGTCAAGTCAAAGCTCTGTGAGAAGCCCTTCCCACACTCAGGACACTCGTAGGGCCTCTCCCCGGTGTGGATGTGCCGGTGGGTGATGAGGTTGGAGTTGTGCTTGAAGCCCTTCCCACAGTCGGGGCAGCGGAAGGGCCTCTCCTCTGTGTGAATCCGCTGATGGGTGAGGAGATGGGAGCTGGTCTGAAACCTCTTCCCACACTCAGGACACTCGTAGGGCCTCTCCCCGGTGTGGATGCGCTGGTGTTTTCTCAGGTCGGTGCTCCATCCAAAGCTCTTCCCACATTCCCCACACTCATAGGGCCGTTCCCCAGTATGGACTACCTGGTGGCGCATAAGGTTGGTACAGTCTGTGAACCTCTTCCCACATTTCCCACACTCAAAGGGCCGTTCACCAGTATGGATCTTCTGGTGCTGGTTTAGGTTGGAGCTCTGGCTGAAACACTTTCCACACTCCCCACACTCATAGGGCTGTTCACCAGTGTGGATCCTCTGGTGCCGGATCAGGTGGGAGCTGTACCTGAAACCCTTCCCACACTCCCCACACTCAAAGGGCCGTTCCCCAGTGTGGATCCTCTGGTGCCGGATCAGGTCAGAGCTGTACCTGAAGCCCTTCCCACATTCCAGGCACTTGTGGGGCTTCTCCCCTCCATGAGGCTTCTCCACCAGCTCTGAGCTCCGGCTGGATCTCCGGCCACCCTCCTGGCACAGGGCGGCTCTTTCCTCCTCGCAGCTCCCTGGGCTGGGTTTGCAGCCCCTCCTCCTGCGGGATCTCTGGGGCTTTTCCTCCTCCTTCTCCATCTGGGCACTCCTTGGCAATGAAAATCCTGGTTTGGGGAAAAAAGAAATGGAAAGCACTTTAGGCTGGGGGTTCCTCCTTGCCCAAGTTATTCTCAGGAAGTCAGTGGGCACCTTGTGTCTGTGAAAATCTCCAAAACACCAAGATTCAGCCCAAAAGTCCTCCAAACACCAAGACACAGATAAAAAACTCCCCAAACATCAAGACTCAGGTAATTAAGGACATGGACACCCAGAGGGGCAAGAAGGGAAGTCCAGAAGGGATTTAGACAGCAGGGGATGGATGGTGTTGGTGTGCTGGGAAGGGTGAGGGGGAAGGGGAGGGTGCAGGATTACAGTTAAGGCAAGAGGCATCAGGAGGAATCTCTGTGGTGAGAAAGAAGATGATGGAAAAGAGCAGCAAGAGAAAAATACTGAGGACTGGGACGTTTTCAAGCAGGGTGTAATGGTCAAACTCTGGGAGCTGATGCAGCTGGTTTGTAGCCCCGGTTGGCAGGAGAGGCAAACAAGGAGGTCAGGATCCCAGGGGGTTTCTCTGTGCTGGGGAGCGGCAGGAGCGGGCGCAGAGGGGCGGCACCGGGAGCACGGGCTGGGGGCCTGTGGGGAGCTGCGGGGCCGGGCCGGGGCTGTGGGGCAGCCGGGGCTCAGCGCCGGGCGCTGCCTGAGCCCACCACCCCCCGGGCAGGGCCGGCACTGGCCCCCGGCCCCCAGGAGGCTGCGGGACGCCCCGGCCGCTGCCCGGCCCCGTGGAGCTGCCGGCCCTGCCCGCCGGGGGAGCCGCCTTTGGACACTGCGGCACCACAGGCACCGGCTCTGGGATACGGGCTCTGCAGGGCACGGCCAGCACAAGCACCAGCGCCAAGGAAGGAAGGAAGGAAGGAAGGAACAGCTGGGAAATGTGCATTATCCCGGGAAGGATCCAGATCATCTTTGAAGGATCTTGTTTGGGCCCTGCAGAAAGGAATGATTGTGCAGAAAGCTCAGCAGCTGTCAGAGGATGAGCACCCACAGGCACTCAGGGGGGCTGCACGAGGGGCACAAGAAGCCCCTGCAGCACTTGGGCACAAAGGCACAGCAGGTGAAGCAAGAAGGGAGCAGGAAAAGGCCAAGCTGAAGGCAAAGGCCATGGCAGAGTTTCCACAGCCCCTGAGGGATGAAGCCCAGGGCCCAAGGGGGCCCCAGCACCGAGGGGACGGGCTCGGCCACAAGCACCTGGCACAGGCATTGCCCTCCTCGGCAGGGGAGAGCCCACCCAAACAGCCCCTGCCAAGGAAGCAGGGATCCATCTGCAGCCCACAGGGACACTGCAAGCACACACAGCAGCACCCTCAGCAGGAGCAAGTCCAGCCTGCACGGACATGGATTCCTAGGGCTGCCAGAGCTCCCATTACACCAGGGACCCACCACACTGGAGCCCTTGACAACATTCAGCCTGGGGCTGCATCCACACCAGGCCTTTCCTCATACACACAGGGGCCTCTCCACCCACTCTCAATCTTTAGACCTAAGGGGGGAAAATGCCAAAAATGTCTTTGATTATCCAGGGGACAAGTGGGAAAGATGAGGGGGGGTGTTGTATTCAACCACTATTAGCAGATGCCAGGGATGGGTTTGAAATGCAGGAAGTTTTATTTGCTCCTCATTGTCATTGTAATTTACTGGGAAGGTCTTTGATGGCTAAATTGGGAATGCAAATTAATATTGTAAAAGGTGATACAGAGGCCAGTTCTCTTGTACCTCTGTGTCAAATGTCTGGCAAGGCCTGTGCTGAAGTGAACCCACAAGTGTGGGCAGCCCCAGGGAAAGGGGGAAAATTAGATTCCCAGCCTCTCCAAATCACTCTGAAGTAACCAGCACTGTTGGGAAAGATGGGACAGGAAGGACTTATGGATATGATTGTCTGGCAAGAAATACTGCAGATGAAAAACCTGTGAGTGCAATAGAAATGAAAGCCAGCTTTGACATGTAGGCATGGGAGGCAGGAAAACGGTGATTAGCTGGAGATGGGTTGAAGGGCAGAAACAAAAGGACTCAGGAATGCAGCCTTTCCACTTTGCAAGGGATCAGGGCAAAAGCAGATAAGAAAAGTAGTCTTTAGAGTTTAGAATATAAAATGACATGGTAATATAGTAGTTCTCATAGGCTGCATGCAAAGTTTGTAGGTTTTGGATCTTGCACCGGTTGGTCACTGTGAATTAGAATATTCAACACAAAAAGAGAGAGAATGGATTGTAACAAGGTGCCCTCTCTCTTGCTCTTGCTCTCTTGCTCTTTCCCCCCACGCTCTTGCCCCCTCTCTCTTATCCCTGCTGTCTTATCCCTTCCCCCACTCTTACCTCACTTCTACCCCTGAGCTCTCTTCTACCCTCTCTCTCCCCTCTCTCTCTCTCTCTCGGGGCTTCCCTCCAGCCCAGGCTGGTGGCTGAAGGCAAAGCCCTCTTTACCCACCACCCTTGTAATAAAGCCACGTGTTTCTAGAATATCTCAGCTCTGCAGAGTTCCTTGTCCCTGCCGTCCACGGATGTCACTACACAGCACAAGTGGCGTCTAAAAGCAAAACTCTATTGCAAGGGAGGGAAGGAAGGGCTTTGTAATCTCAGGAGTAATGTTACCCAGGACTAAAAAGCAGCTGTGACAATTCTGAGGATTAATAGGGAATTGCAGGACCTGGATTGAGGATTCTCTGTTCTAGCCAGAACACTGGATGACTTTTAAACCCCACACAGCCTCAATTTTATGGTTTGGACCTGGGAAAGGAAACAAAACTTGAGAAATGAAAAAAAACCCCAAAATGATTGATGCCCCAGCCATGCCTCCTCCAGACTCAGAAAATGAACTGGAATTGTATGTGAGTGTTAAACAGGGCCATGCCAAAGGAATTCTTGTGCTAAAATGTTTAACCCAGTGGCCAGAGTGGGCCCACTGTCTGCAGAATTGTGCAGCCACAGCTTGAATGGGACCTGAGGCCTGAAAACTGACAGCACAAGGATCTCCTGTTGTCCAAGTCTGGCATCAAGTTCAGGCTCTGAGAACCAAAAGAGCAGGGCTGGGTTATCACAGCAGGAAACTTGTTCAGTGTCACAGGAGGATTTAGAAGTGAGGACAGGGGAAGGGTTTAACCCAGCCTCCTGTTGGAACAGCCTGCACAGGGGCTGGGGAGAAACCCATGACTGCACTGAGGTGACAGAGCTCCAGAGCCAGGCTGGGAGAGATTGATGAGACATTCCCTGGCCTCAGGGAGAAAAGGTGTTTCTGGATGGGGCTCCAAGGGCAGCAGAAGGGAAAAGAGTTACAAGACACGCTGTTATTCAGGAAAGGGAATCAGACAAAGCACAGGTTACCCCCCACATGGTCAGCTCAACCGGCAGAGCTGTGTGTGCCTGTGAGAGCCTGGGACTGAAATGCCCTGAGCAGGAAGGCTGAAATATCTCCTGCTGACACCATGTGACCCAACAGGGGGGCCAAAGGCAATTCTGACTTCTTCAGTAATCACTGGATCACTTAGAAAGGTATTTCTGAAACAAATAATTCCAAGAGAAAGGATTGTGGAAGCAATAAACTCAGATAGGGGAACTCATTTTACAGGAAAGATCCTTCAGGGGGTTCTGGCAGCTTTAGGAACACAATGGGACCTCCACAACCCCTGGCACCCCCAGAGCTCAGGTCAGGTAGAAAGAATGAATGGGGAAATAAAGAAACACCTTTGGAAGCTGCTGACAGAAACCAAGAGGCCACAGGTGGGGCTTCTGCCATTGGCTCTGGCAAGAATAAGAGCCAGATCCAGGGCAGATATTCAATTATCTCCCTTGGAATTGATCTTTGGAATTCCTTACCCTGGCAATTCTCCACCTAGGGCAGGCTGGAGATAAGGGATGTGTATTTAAAGCAGCCTGTGGCCAGAATCCTGTCTCCTGAGAAATCTCTCCCACTGGAAGCTGGGCTGGCACAGACCCTGCCTTGGGACTTTGCTGTTCACACCATCCAACCAGGACATGGGGCCCTGCCTGAGGAGTGGGAAGAAGCACCACTGGGGGCCAAGTGGCCCATCCCAAGTGTCCCTGAGCACAGAAACAGCCCCAGCACAGCTCAGCACGGGGGGACCCCTCACCCTGGGCTCAAGGGCTCGGAAGGCCCAAAGGAGATTTGGACTTCCCGGCTGCAGGAGGAGGATGGGAGGCCACGACTGACCCGCCCTGAAGGCACCGGAGCAGCAGCCAGGGCTCCACAGCGGGGGAAGCCCCTGTGCCTGCCCACAGATCCTCTGCTGGAATAGTCTGCCTGGGCACCTCCTGGGCCATCTCCAGACACTGGGGGCCCAGCCTTGCTGCCACTGCTTCAGCTTCAGGGCTTTCTGTGCCTGCACTCGCCACAGGGGCTGGGGAACACAACGGGACAATTCCACTCTGGCTCTCAGTCACACTCACACACGGGGCTGGATGGGATCACATTGCTCCAAAATATACCAAGTTCAAATTTAAAAAAAATCTTATTTCTCTAGTCAGGCTTGGTTTGCCTTTGCCCTGGGAAAGGAATTTTAAATATTATCTTTTAAAGGATGTTACACCACTCAACAGAGATGAGTTTAACATCTCAGCAGACTGGGAATAGCCCAAAAGACACCCACAAAGACAACGACCATCAACAAAACATCAACGACCATCAGCAAACAGCAACCAACATCTGCCCCAGACACTGCCCTGGAATAGCTGGAGACACCTGGTCTGGAAAAGGCTGATGAGGAAATCCAGGAGTGGGGACCTAATTAACATCAGAGGCAAAGAAATCCGGCTCCAATAGGAAACCAAATACTCAGAACTCAGCGACTTGGAAGCAATGAACATCGAACCAATGGATTTCTATGGGTTCAGACTGTAGAAAGTTTAGGAAAAATCCAGTAAAACTCACGTGTCATGGAATGATTTTCTCTGCACACCCTGGCTACGAGTGGATGAAATGATTTCTGTTGCACATCCTGGCCAAAATCAAGTAATGCCTTGACTCTCTAACAATAAAAATATTTTTGGAGAATTTATCTTTCCTTGCAGTTTCAGTAATGCCATTATGCCAGAATAGAAAACCAAAAAAAGGAAGGTTTCTATAACAATGAAAGCTACCAAGAATATTTGAATAATGCATGAAACTCATGAATATGTATGTGCCTTAGTAAAGTAACAGTACAGAGATAACACTGTCTTAACGCACCCACGGGTCCCTTGGCTGATCGCCAGGAACACCCAGCGCTGGACATGGAACTGGTTTTTCCCTTGTTGAACTTTCGAAAAATATTCTAAGACTGAATATTCGTTTTTCTCAGAATTGAGGTCACTGACAATAATCCCAAACCCAAAGAGGACCCAGCAAGAAAAAACAGAGTCAACGAGTGAATCTGCTTGGAGACAGGGCCGGGGACTGGGAGATAAGGGAGGAACGGGAGAATCCATCAGTTTCAGAAAATGTCCCTCATTGACACGGACTGTGCTCAGCCAAGGCCCTGCGAAATTCCTGAACACGGAGAAGAAGAACAAAGACCGAGCAGAGCCGTGAATATCGGATGTTCTACAAAAGGGGGGCGCATATTAACGAGGACATGCAGGAGGCGGATCGGGAAGTCGGAACTTTCCAAGGACCTTCGCCACGGGGCAAAGGGACAGGGAGATGCAGGAGGGAAAATCAGGAGAAAAAGGAGGCCGCGTCCTACAACAATTGGAGAGACCCCCCGGCAAAGGCCGCACGGCCTCTCCCTTTGTTCAGGAATAAAGTCACTTTTACAGGACTCCTCGGGCTCCTGTGGGGACACAAACCTCTGGCCACCTCTGGGAATTTTCCCGCACAGCCCCCCCCGGGGACAGGGCGGCCACCTCCGTCCTCCCCACAGGAACCGGGACGAGCCGGCGCTGCTCCGGCAGCGGCTCCTGCCGAGGCAGCGGCGGGAAGGAGAGCGCGGGCAGCCGCTCCCGCAGCGCCCTCAGGCCACGGGCAACACGGCGCCGACACGGCACAAGGAACCCGCCGGAGCCCCCTGCCGCCCCCTCCGCCCGCAGCCAGCCCCGAGCCCCGGCAGAACCGAGCGCGGCTCCCACCTGCGCTGGGGCCGCCTCCGAGCTCCGCCAGTGCCGCCTCACCGGGCTCCGGCCGCTGCCGCCGCTCCCGGGCCCGCACACGCGCTCCCACAATGGCGCCTCTGCCCAGCCACGGGCGCCCGGGGGGCGGCCCCGGCAACGGGCTTGGCCCCGCTCCGCCCAATCAGCGCGCGCCCACAACCGGCACTGACGGCACAATCAGCCAATGGCGGCGAGCGAGGCCCGGGCTGTGCACACGGCCCACACCCGCCCCGCGCTCTCAGGCCCCGCCCCCGGGCTGTGGGAGGGGAAAGCCGCAGATGAGGAACCGCCCTGGGACGGGCCCGGGCCCGAGGCGGGATTGAGCTGGAAACACAAACAAAGTTCTCCGCACCTCCCGGCCCGCCTTTCCCAGCCCTGCGTGTTGGCTGCCACCGCCTCCGAGGAAAGCCCTCAGTTCTCCCGGCCCTAATGAGGAGCATCAGCGCATGGCTTTGATTTCGCCAAGAAAAAGGGAAAATCCCCAAGGCCCTTGGGCTGAGTGGAGGAGGGGGAAGATTTCTGTGAGAAAATTCCCAAAGTCGTTTTTCCCCAGAGTTGGCAGTTTGCCCTCGTGGTCCCTTGTGTATGACCGGAACTACGATTCTTTCAGGAATTTCAAAGTCTCCCCCTTTTAGTGCTTGTGGTTTTAACCGCACCCAGTGGTCATGAGGGTCGGGGGGTATAAATCAGGTTCTTTGTCAGGATCAATAGGTCCAGGATCAAAGGGATCCTCCTCCGGACCATCTTGATCACTCTCCTCGCTGTCACAGTCGGCAGTGAAAAGCCTCAGGGAGCTCAAAAACACTTTTTTCCTGGGCAGACATTCCCTGACCCATCGTCCCCTGCAGCAGCTCACCTCCAAAATCCCAGAGTGTTGGCTCACCTCCCATCTCTGGAGGGGTTCCTTTTGCCAGCTGTCATTCCTGCTTCTTTCAGCAGCACTTTGTTCTGCAGGGCTCCGTCACACGGGGCACCATTTGACGGCGATTGACAGAGAGACATGGACTCCATGGGGTGCAGGCGTGAGGCCGTTTATTGATACGCCTGGCTGAGTTTATATACCTTTTCATTATATAACAGGTACTATTGCCAAGTACATTGCTTTAGTCATGCCTCGCAGTAACACAGGTATGTGCTGTCTTATCTCAGTCCTGCTTGCAAAGCACATCTTGTACCAAGCACATCGCTGTCTCTTACATTACTCTCTCAAACTTCTGCTTTCGGTTGCCAAGGCTTGAGGCCACCTAATGCTGACATGTCCATTTGTGTCATGAGCTGAGCAGTGCTCCCAGCTCGGCTCTCTGGCTGTATTCCCACAACTGGGCAGGTTTTTCCCTTGCATGGAGCCTTCCCCGTGGCCCTTCTGGCCTTCCCCAGGCCCCTTCTGCCCTCCCGCAGAACCCGTGGCATTTTCCACCACACACAGTTTGTGACCCAGAGTCGGCTGCAGCCGAGAAGGCTCCAAGCAGCTCCTTCCAGGCTGACTCTGCAGGTGCCGAGGCTGCTCTGGGCTCTGCCAGGGCTCTGCTGGGGCTCAGCTCTGGGCAAGGCTGGGCCCCCTCTGCCCTGGCATTGCTCCAGGCAACTGAGTCGCAGGGGGAGAAGGACGGGACATGTCAAGGGAGTTGAGGTTTAACGGAGTTTTTATTCAACAAGCCTCCTGTAGGATCATCTGTGGATGGCGGGGAGAGGGAACTCTGCAGAGCTGAGACATTCTAGAACACGTGGGTTTATTGCAAGGGTGGTGGGTAAAAAGGGACTGCCTTCAGCCACCAGCCTCAGCTGAAGGGAAGTCCCAAAGAGAGAGGGAGAGAGAGAACAAGAGGGTAAGAGGTAAGAGAGGTGGCAGGGGTCAGAGCACAATGGGCAGGAGCTGAGAGGGGGTGCAAAGAGAGAAGGGAGCAAGAGAGGAGAGGGCAAGAGAGCCAGAGAGAGCAAGGTCTTTGTTCCAATACATTATGTCTCCTTTTGTATTGAATATTCTAATTTACACTAACCAACCAGTACAAGACACAAAATCCTATAGAATCTACATACAGCCTGTAGGAACTACTACTTTACCATACTGTGTTATATTTTAAACTCTAAAACTACTCTTTTGACTTTTCTCTTTTGCTACCTTGACCTTTGGATCCCTCAGCCAGCAGTAGGGTATTGTTCAATCAAAAGGGATTCTCCTTCAGCTGGCCAGGCTGTTGTTTTCAAATGATATAGTAACTAAGGCTCGGTATCCTACAACTCAAAGCAAGCTTTTATTTCTATTTCAATTATAGGATTCATATTTTCAGAATCATTTCCTAAGCCAACATATTTATAAGGTTTCCCTGATTCATCTTCCCCAACAGCTGCCATAACAAACAGGGTGTCATAACAACCATTACAAACAGGGTGTCCTAATGACCATAACTAACTAGCAGTCCTAACTACTGTAACAAAAAGCTCTCCTCAAGTGCTTTATGTCCTCTGCTGCTCCCTCAGTGTCTTTGCTGCAGCGATCAGAGCGCTCAGGCTGGAGAGAGGCTCGGCTGATGATAAAAATGGGTGCTGCCCAAAGGATCAAAAAGAAAGAAATGAACTGTTACTTTCCAAAGTCAAGCTCCTCACAGGCTCTGTTGCCACAGGACAAAGGGGAATGGATTTTAACTGAAGGGAGGGAAGCAGGCTCAGATTAGATCGGAGGAAGATTTTTTTTCACCAGGAGAGTGGGGAAACACCGACAGAAGGTGCCCAGAGATGTGGGAGGTGCCTCCTCCCTGGAAACATCCAAGCTCAGGTCAGGCAGGGCTCTGAGCCACCTGATGTGCTTGAAGATGTCTGTGACCATTGAGGGCAGCAGGTGCAGATGACCTGGAAAGGACCCTGCCAACCCAAGCCAGGCCAGGCTTCTGCTCGCTTTGCGTGTGAAAAGCAGCGAGAGCGGAGATGATGGGAGAGGGCCCCACAAGAAAAGCCCTCCCTGGCTCTGCCGTTTCCCCTGCAGCCGCCGGGCACTGACCTGTAGCAGCTCCTGGGCAGACCAGCGCCGCTCCTCGTCCAGCTCCAGGCTGCACTCGAGGAAGTCCCGCAGCAGAGCCGACAGGCGCCGGGGCTCCTGCAGCCGCGGGGTCCCGTTCTGCCGGATCAGAGCACGAGCCTGCAGGAAAGGCAAACACAGCGCTCCGCCAGCTCCCTTCACACCCACAGCTGCTCACATCCACCCCGGCTTCTCAGCCCCGGCTCCAGGGGCACTTTCCTCCCTGCCACAGATGCTGCTCCCCAGCTCATTTTTCTAGGCCAACCAAAAATCCCAAACCCTGGTGCGGCCACAGCCATTGCAGCATCCAAATGATCTTGCCTTGAGAGCCAATCTCATTGCCTGACTTTGTTAGGAGGAACCTCCATCAGAAATAGCACATTTTGCTTCTCCAAATCCAGACACCAGCTTTACAGGCCATTTTCAAGAGTCACTGTGGTCTGACTGTGTCATTTCAAAGGGTTCTCACATCAAATGCATCTCTGCAGGGCCACTGACACTCAAGTAAATTCATTCCTGCTGCCCCACCCCAGAAACTGCCCGACAAGAAACAGGTTTGTGTTGCTGAAAGCTCAGGCTTGGTGACATGGAGAAAGGAGCTTGGGATAGGAAAGAAACATGTTAGACTATGGGGATGTTAAAAAATCATCTTCATGTGTTAGACAACTTTCCCAGTGAGAAGAGCCAGGAAGGATTTCCCCTCGCAAAACCTGTTTCAGAAACTCCTTTGTAAATTTCTTGGGTTTGGGTTTTGGGGCACGTTTGGGGTTTTTTGCAAGATAACATTAGAGCTGATCCACTGGCTTCATGTTTTCAGGTCATCCTCACAGACAGGAGAGCTGCAACAACTTAAAGCCCAAAGCAAATTGTTGCTGGAGAATGCAGAATATTTGTCTGTGTTCAGGTTCGAGTCCTCTGGGAATTCCCCTCCCGATGTGCAGAAACCTCCAGCTGCTCCTCCCAGGGCAGGGTCACGCTGTGCTCACAGGGCTCTGCAAACACTGGAGAATTTGCCTCTTACCATGGCCCCCGTCTCCTTGAAGTAAGGAGGTTCTCCTTCCACCATCTCGATGGTCACAATGCCAAATGACCAGACGTCCACCTTGGGGCCGTAAGGAGAACTGGTCACAACTTCTGGGGCCATCCAGTGAGCAGTGCCCACCATGGAGCTGGGCTGGTCCTGCTCAGGGCTGAGCTGAGCGCAGAGGCCAAAATCAGCTGAGGACAGAAACAAAGCCTGTCAAAGGCAGCTGGAATGAGGAAACCACTCACAAACATTCCCCACTCTCAGTCTGACAATGCACTACTGAATCCAGCTGGAAAAGTCCTCAGGGCTGTAGCCAAGGCAAGATGGAACTGGACCCTTAAAGAAACCCTCAGCTTTCATCCAGTGGCTTTTACTGATTCCCTTGAAGCTTGAGATTCCAACTCCCGCCCCTCTGGAAGGGCCAGAGCCAGAGCAAAGGCACTCCTGACACTGCTGCTCCTCTCCTGAGCTCTCTGCAGGGGCAGCAGGGGCCGGGCAGGGCCACCAGCAGCACCTGTGGGGCTCTGGCCGTCCCTGGGAAGCCCCACACCCGCACCCCGGGAGCGCCGTGCCTGGCCAGGAACACCCACCCAGCTTGACAGAGCCGTCCATTCCCAGCAGGATGTTGGAGCTCTTCAGATCTCTGTGGATCACCTGGTGTGAATGGAGGAAATCCAGGCCCTGCAGACACTGAGAGGGAACACAAAACACCAGGGTAAAAATCAAGGGCTGGAATATAGCACACAAGAAAGGAGAGTTTAGAATTCTGCCAGCAGAAACTTTGCTGGGACAGGCCAGGAGTGCAGTGCAGACCAGCTCCAGGCAAATAGTTCAAGGCAAAGCTGAGAACAGCAAATCCAATCCAAACAAGACAGAGTACCCCCACAGCAGGAAAGAGGACAAGAACAGAAGTGCAGTGATGCTGGCAGGCCATTCCTCCCAGTGGCTCTTTCTTCTCCAGCTCATAAAAACACCACAGAAACAAAGCCCTGAGCCCACGGGGAGCCACCCCTGTTCCCCTGCCCTGTTTGGAAGGACCATCGTGTCCAAGCCATGGGAGGCACAAGCAGGATCCCTCACCTCCCGACTGACAGCTGCCATCTCTCCTTCAGCCATGCGTGTGTGTCTGACAACGTCCTGCAAAGTTCCTCCATCCATGTATTCCATCACCAGCCAGAGATCTCCATCAACAAGGAAGCTGGAAGAGGAACACAATGGCCCGGAGATGAATGTGCAGTGCTCAATTCCCCCATGGAAAAGCCTCCAGTGGGGTTTTGTTTCCAGGGCACTTGTCAATGAGGACAGAATCAGATGGAGAGACATTCCTGCCAGGGTGCACAGGCCTTGGAATCTGCACAGTCTAAAGGAGAAGGAGACACCTGTGCAAAAGGAGAGGCCTTAGATGGCAAGCAAGTGAAAAATGCAGTTTGGCAACAGCCCAGATCCATGTGAAACCACAACACTTGGCCCCAGCTGGTTCAGCATCTGAACTCATCAATTCCACCATTCACTCCAGAGCAAGGCCACACAACTTCCAGAGTTATCCAGGGAGGGAGGCCCTGCAGCACTTGGGATAAAAGTGGTCAACTGTTTGGAAAACCTTGCAGAAAGTCTCTTCAGAAACAGGCAGGGCCATTGAAAAATGGGCAAATGAGGCATTTCTGGAAACAAGAACCTGGTCTTCCTGGCATCTGCAGGAATGGAAAAGATTTGGGAAGAAGAAGCCAAGGGAAATAATTTCTGCCACGGATTATCAGCACTTGTTGTAAGACACAGAAAATAGGGTCAACTTGAAGGAAACACCAAAGCAATAAAAGCACATGGAGGGAGTGAACTGCCAGGCTGTTGTTTTGGGAAGATATGGCTGGGTCAGGCTTTTTCAAAACCGGCTTCAGACTAGGGATGCCAGGAAAGATCAACGCAGGGCCCGTGCACGGGATGAGACCTGAACACTCACCTGTCCAAAGAGCTGACAATGTTGGGGTTCTTCTTGTCCCTCAGGACCAGGGTCTCATTCAGAGCTCGTTCCCAGTTCTGCCCTCTGAGACTGATTTTCTTTATGGCCACCTGAAGGGACATTGCAGACCTTTAACTGGAGGAGTCTGTGGCAGGAGGCCACAGCAAACACGGGGCGAGTCTTTTTGGAGTGACGGAGCTGGGCTGTGCCAAACTGCCCTGGGATGGGACACCAGAGCTCAGCAAGTGCCATTCCCACAGCCCATGGCTCTGCTCGCTGGGGGCTGCTGACAGGACACATGGCCAGAGACATTTGGCCTCGGGAGCTCTGCAGAAATGGTCCCTCAGCCTCAAAGCTCTAACAACATTCTCTGCACCTACACTCTTCTCAAATGGCCCTAGTTTACCACCATTCTTATAATGATGACAGTGATGCTCATTATTATTCAAACACATTTTGCAAGCAGGAGGTAATTCTGGTCCTGTGAAAACCGAGCAAAATAGCTGGGAACCCTTTAGCAATTCTATGGGGTTTGGTCATGATTTCAAATGCAGCTGCTCTGTTTGGGATTGCACAACAAAGCAAACACACACATCCATTGCTCAGATGATCCTTGTCACAGGCTGTCACTGACACCAGACCCAAACACAACTGCAGGGTTTAGGAGAGAGCTTTGCTCTGGACATCCATCTTCTCATTGCTCTCCCTCTCTCTCTGTGAACAGCTGCAGTAGGACTAAAGCCCCAAACTAAGATCCCAAGCAGGATCTCTCCTTAATTAGGACTTGAGGTACCCTTTGAAGATGAAACTCAGCATAGAAAAAATTGCTAAACAGTGCTCCTGTCCAAGGCTGGGATGGAGATAAATTGGGCCTCAGTCTCCACCAGCTGATGCATTCACAGTTTTAGATGTGCAGACCAAGGCAGCGTGTCCTGCTCTGACAGACACCGCTGCCCTCCTTGCATTCCTTTGGGCACTCCAGAAGCTCCAAGTCTGTCCCAGCTGTGCTCTGCAGGCTGACCCTGCTCTGCCTTCAGAGGAGCAGCCTGTGCAGGAAAGCTCTGCTGGGCCCCCAAAGCTCCAGCCACAGCTCCCAGCAGAGGGGAAAGCCCTCGAGAGCTGCCGGACGTGCCGGGCGTGTTGACACTGACCTCTCCTGCAGTGGCCCTGTCGAGTCCTTTGTAAACGGCCCCAAAAGCCCTGGAGACAAAAGAGCAGAGAAGAAAGAAGCAGTGCTTTAGCCCTGGGAGTGAAAGTCAGCCCAGACAGGAGATCTCTTCTGCCTGTAGCATTCAGAAAACACCTGGGTGCATCAGCCCTTCAAAGAACGGCGCAGCAGCCACCAGTCCTCTGCCATGCAAGGTGTGCAAGGGAAAGCTGAGGCCAAACATGAAGGAAAAGTGCTGGAGCAAATCCCAAATGTCCATGATGAATTCCTTTAGTTCAAACCCAAGGGTGGGGTGCTGGGTGTCTAAAGAACTAGAAAAGAATGTATTTCATCTTTTTGCATTTCCTGCCTAAGACCTGCAGGATCCACAAGAGCCCTGCCATCAGGGCATCATGCATTTTCCCCTCAAGGGCAGCAGCTCTGTGTCTGTTACTGAATGTATGGGCTCTGCTACTTGTGCTGAAAAGAGCCCTTCTTAGTTCATCTCTGGTTTCTGTTTGTAAACCATTATACTGATAATCCTGACCGGTGGATATTTTTGGAAGTAAAATATTGGAAAGAAATCTTCTTGAGAACTGTTTTCTGACAGTCACCAGATGGTGAGTTGCTCTCTTAGGCAATCCCAGTCCAGGGACAGAAGATCTTCCAGGTGCTGCTCCTTGCTGCAGGCAGGACACTGCCAGCCTCAGGGGCCTTTGGCGGTGCCATCTGACCACAGTTATCAATTCTCGTCAGGACTGAGAGACAGCAGGATCATACCCCAGTGTCTGAAGGCGTTTGGAGCTCTCCTGACTCCTCACTTGATCCTGCACCAGCAGAATACCTGGGCCCTGCTGGTGTAGAAGTAACTGCCTTGCACTTACCCTTGGCCAATCTGCTCCAGTTCCAGGTATTTCTCCGCAGGCTCCCCCACGCTCACGGTGTTCCCTGAAAGAAACCACATGGAAGACGCTCCCTCCCAGATGGAGACCCCGCCTTGCAGCAGAGCCAGAATGGGGCCCCACTCCCTGAGGCCCTTGTTCTCAGCCGGGGAAGGACAATCAATGACTCTGTGACATTCAGCTGCAGAGCAACACTGGGCGCAGCTGATGCTGAGACACACACACAGCCCCTGCTCGGGCACACAGGAACAGAGCAGACGTACTCAGCTGCCTCAGGCACCACTCCCCTCTCTCCTCTGCCTGCAGGGCTGTGCTGCTGTCAGAACGTTCAGCCCAGGATTCCTCAGCAGAGGGAGGTTCAGTGTCCTCTTCCCACGCAGAGGGAGGTTCTCCACCCTCTTCGCAAAACACTGCAGGTTCTCCATCCTTTTCCCAAAATGCTGCAGGTTCACCGTCATCTTTCCAACTCACGGGATGTTCGCTGTCCTCATCCCATGCTGGGAGATGTTCACCTTCCTCATCCCACACTGGGAGATGTCCACTGTCCCTGTCCCACGCCGCGGGAGCCTCGATGTTGTATTCCCAATCCGTGGGATGTTCGCCCTCATCTCCCAGAGCAGTGGGGAGTTCACTGTCGTCTCCCGGCACAGAGGGAAGTTCACCACCATCCCCCAGAACAGTGGGAAGCTCACTGCTCTCTTCCTCCTCTTTGGCCTCCTCTTTGGAAGCAGAGGGAGCCAGAGGAGGTGCTGATGCTGCTTTTGTGCCCTGTGGACAGAGGGTAGCGTGAGGGACGGGAAGTTCTGTCTCAGTTATCACCTTATTTATCCTCAGCTGCACATCCAGCTGCACTAAGCAGAAACGGTTCTGAGCTGTTCAAACAAACAATGGGCTAAAGTCGACATTGCCACTTATTGTTGGGAATTTGATATTCCACCGTGGCTAAAGCCAGCAAGCATCTTCTGCCTGCAAAACCAGACCTGCAGCTCTTCAAAAGCTCTTCAGCAGAAAAGGAGAAACTGCCAGGAATCCCTTTGCTGCTGCTGCTGCAAAGACACCGACAGGAACTTTCCTTCAGCCCCCCAGGCTTGCACTCGGCTGCCACACGCTGAGCTCACACCTTGCTGCACAATTCCAAACACCAAAGGTTCCTTTCAAACTCACCAAAGGAGGAGCTGCTCGAGATCCTCGTGTGAGGTGCCCTGCAATGGGAGAGGGAACGTGAACCAGATGCTGTTAGGAAAAAAAGTGCCTGTGGTGGGAAATGCCACAGAGCAAGGCAACCCCAAGAGAGCCTTTTGCTTTCACAGCATCCCTCCAGGAGCCACAGTCCCTTCACACAGCAAGCAAGAGAACAGCACAAAATACTGGGCTGTGTCAGTTCTTGGCTGGACCAGCAAACGGAGGGAGTTCCAGGCTCCACTGCCACAGACTCTCCCCTTGAGAGCACAGAGCTCCCCCGGGCCTCACTGCAAATGCTGTGCACACCCCACTGCCCACAGACATCCCCTTTTCCCCCTGCAGCTGCTGGCAGGAGCTCTCCCAAACCAGTGGTGTCTTTGGGGCAATTTGGTTACAAAGTCAACTCAGTTCCAGAGGAAGAACAGAAAGCACACAGCAAACCCAAGCCACAGATGCTGCACCAAGGGAAAACCTCGACTTACGTGCCAAGTGGGTTAAGAAATACCCTGAATAAGCCACAGAGTACAGAGTGCAAACTGCAGCAAGCACAGTGTGGATCATTTTGGCTGCGCTGCACACGTCTGCAGACTGTACCCCTGCAAGCACAGAAGGACACCCGTCAGGGGCTGGGCTGGCTGCTGAGAATGCCTCGGACAGGAGGATCCTCCAGCAACGAGCAGGCGCCCAGAGCTGCTCTGGACACTGCGGCCTCTGTGTCCCACAGCAACAGGAACACCACGGGGACGTGCTCCTGTGACATCACAGCAGCGGGTCACGCAAACACCGCCTGGAAGGTTCTGCTGTGTCACAAAGGAGCACAAAGAATCCTCCCAGGGCACAGCCTATTGCCCCAAGGATCCAAGAGGAGCTGTGGAAATGCAGCAAACAAGGACACCCCACAGCCCAGCCTGAACACTGAGGATGAGCAAGGACGGGACCAAGCCAAAGGAAACTTGACCTTTAGTCACTGATGCTTCTGACTAAAACCAGCAAGGCTCCTTCCATCTGGGATCTTTGTTCTAGTTCTGAAAACAAACAAGGTTCTCCACTCTAAATATGGAAGGCAGGAACTGGGGAGGAGGTGGGATTAGGAAGCAGGAGGAGCAGGAGGAGGAGGAGGGAGAGAGGAAAAGGAGGAGCAGGGGCAGGAACAGGAGGAGAAGCAGGAGGTTCCAGTGCCCCTGTGTCCGCAGCACCCCCGGCCAGGGGACAATGGCCCCCACAGCATCCCGTGATGACGTGAGCAGGGAGGGGAACTTGGTCCCAAATCTACCGAGGGTTCCCTGAGAGAGTCTTTTTATTGGGGTGTGTTTGGAGCTGGCATATTGTGGAATTGAGCCCCAAATATCATCTGGCGTCCCTGGGAGGTGCCCCAGGGAGGTCCCCATGGGTGTGTGTAGGTGCCCCTTGGGGGGATCTTTGGGGGTCCACGTGGCCATCGCTTGGGATCTGCAGAGGGAGGACATTGGCCCTGGGGACCCCTGGGAGAGCAGAGGAGGGAAAACCCTTGGACCCTCAGGGTGGAGAGAGGAGAGAGGGGTGATCCCAGAGCTGGGGGACCCCTGGCAGGGGGAAAGGGATGAGCCTGGAGAGGAGGGAGCCCTGGGATCCCTGGGATCTCAAAGTGGAGCATCGGGGACTGGACCCACCAGCTGCTGGTGCTGCTGGAAACCACACCCGGCATGGGGTCACCACCAGCTGCCAGGTGGAGCACGTCAGCCTGGAGCAGCCCCTGAGCCGGCACTGGGGAACGGAGAACCACTGGCCGGGCTGGGAGGGGGATTGGAGTGTGCTGGGAGCGAGTGGGAAGGATTTGGGTGAGCCTGGAGGGGCTGGAAGGAGGGGCTGGGGATTGGAAAGCGAAGGTTGGGATAAGGTCGATTGTGCTGGGAAGAAACTGGGAGGGGTCTGCGTGAGGCCTGGTGTGGCTGGGAAGGGACTGGGAGAGGGTTTGGGGGGGTTTGGTGGGGCCTGGGTGGGGGGCGAGCGGGAGGGGGCTGTGAGCTGGTGAGAGGGGCCAGGAGGGGCTTTGGTGGGCGGTGGGGAGGGCGGGCAGGGATCGGGAGGAGGTTTTGGGGGCCGGTGGGTGGTGTGGGGGAGAGCGGGAGGGGGGCTGGAGGGGCTCGGGGTGTCTGTGAGAGGTTTTGGGGGGTGCTGACCCCTCTGTCCCTCCAGAGATGCCGCCGGACGCCGCCCGCAGCAAGATGCTGACGGGGATCGGGGGCTTGGTGTTGGGCTCGGTGTTCCTGGCACTGGGGCTGGGCCTCTGCCTGTGCAAGAAGGTCAGGGGGGGTCCCGGGGGTCGTGTCCCCCCTCCCCCAGAGCGTGTGTGCCCCCCCGGGGCCCCCCAGCCCAGTGTCACCCCCTTTTCTCTGCCCACAGAGCTCCTGAGCCGCCGGCGGCCGCAGCCCCTCCCCGTGGCCTCGGGCCCGGCCGGGACCCCCCGCTCCGTCCCCGAGATGATTTTGGGGGCCTCGTGTGTCCCCCCTGCCCGTGCCCAGAGCTGTCCCTGTGTCCCCGCCCGGCTGCTCCCAGTGTTCCCAATAAAGCTTTGAAGTTTGCCCTGATCTCGGGGAGCAGCTGCCCCAGAACCTCCCCCAGGGTCTCCCAGCACAGCCAGAGCCGCTGGGCCTGGGGTCCCCAAAGCCCTCAGCAAGCCCCATGTCCTTCCCAGGAACCCTCAACTCCCTCAAACCCAGCATCCCCCACAGCCCCTGCAAGTTCCCCCCATGGCACCGGCCATGGCCATGTCCCCACATGTCACTGGCCATGTCCCACCCTGTCCTCACCCGTGGCTGTCTCCCCACAATGTTTCCATCCCTGTCATTGTCCCCCACGTCCTCATCTGTACCCGTGTTCCCCCCGTGTCCCCATGAATGACCATGTACCCCCCAAATATCCATGTGTCCCCATGTCACTCTCCATGTTTATGTCCCCTGTCATCCCAACCATGTCTTAGTTCCATGTCTTTATTTTTACCACACTGTTGGATATTTTAAATGAAGAGAAAGGAAAAGCAAATGAAGGCCAAAAGAAAAGGATTTCCCTGTCTGTGCCAGCTGAGGATCCACATGCTTAGATGGGAGGGAAGTACCATTTTTGGAGGGGTTTCCACCACAATCTCCAAAATCTTGGTCTTTGCCCCAGATCATCACCATTTGGCTGTGGAAGACACTCTTGGGCAATAGGAAATCAAAATCATGGAATCCCTGAGGTTGGAAAACACCTCCAAGACTATCCAGTATTTATTGATGCCTCCATGTTGGAGTTGAGACGGCCATGAACTCAGAGTGCTTCAAAAAAACTTCAGAGGCCTTCAAGAATCAGCACCTTGTTATCTAGAAGTTCTTCATACCTTTTCTATGTAGCAATCCTCCAGGCAGCTCCACACAGCTCAGGCTCTTTTTCTCCTTCTTCTCTCTTTCTTCGGCAGTTCCAGCTCACTGCTTCCTGTCCCTAGAAAAGCCACTGAACCCTGTCTGTCCCTCATGCAGTGGCTCACCTTATCTGTCCCTTGCCCAGCCTCCTGTCCCTTCCTCCTCACAGCACGGCCAGCAGATGCCAACTGACTCTCTACCAACTAACTCACTTTTGTATCACACCCATAGCTGTGAGGGCAAGGCTGTTCTCACTCTTCAGTAATTAACACAGCTGCAATATATAGGGGCAGGATTGCCCTTAGCACTACATCTGTCTCCCCATACCCCCAGAAGACAGAATTGAACACAAAAGATTTTCTGGGGTTGAAAGACAACAAAAGATTTTCTGGGGTTGAAAGACAACAAGTCTGCTCCCCCCAAGGAATTCCCAATGTCCGTCTGTGTCCCAATGGATGTTCCTGCCCCCGTGTTCATCCAGGTGCCCACAGGGAGACAGGAACCAGTGCAGCCCCCCCAGCCAGGTGTCTTCCCAACACGGATCACCAGGACCACGGATCACCAGGGCTCTGCCCAGCGGGGTCACTGGGGATCATCCAACGCCGATCCTCCCATGGGGGATGGAGCTGGAGCAGCGCACGAAGCTCTTCCCGCACTCGGGGCACTCGCGGGGCTTCCCTTATGATGACTCTGTTGGTGTTGGGTCAAATAAGAGCTCCTGGAGATGCCCTTTCCACACTCAGGACACTCGTAGGGCCTCTCCCCGGTGTGGATGCGCCGGTGCACAGTGAGGGTGGAGTTGCGCTTGAAGCCCTTCCCACAGTCGGGGCAGCGGAAGGGCCTCTCCTCTGTGTGAATCCGCTGATGTTTGAGGAGATCAGAGCTGGTCTGAAACCTCTTCCCACACTCAGGACACTCGTAGGGCCTCTCCCCAGTGTGGACACGCTTGTGCTTTCTCAGCTCAGAGCTCCATCCAAAGCTCTTCCCACATTCCCCACACTCATAGGCCCGTTCCCCAGTATGGACTACCTGGTGGCGCATAAGGTTGGTGCAGTCTGTGAACCTCTTCCCACATTTCCCACACTCAAAGGGCCGTTCACCAGTATGGATCTTCTGGTGCTGGATCAGGCTGGAGCTGTAGCTGAAACACTTCCCACATTCCCCACACTCGTAGGGTCGTTCCCCACTGTGGATCCTCTGGTGCTGGATCAGGTTGGAGCTGTACCTGAAGCTCTTCCCACACTCCCCACACTCAAAGGGCCGTTCCCCACTGTGGATCACCTGGTGCCGGATCAGGTCAGAGCTCCGGCTGAAACCCTTCCCACATTCCAGGCACTTGTGGGGCTTCTCCCCTCCATGAGGCTTCTCCACCAGCTCTGAGCTCCGCCTGGATCTCCGGCCGCCCTCCTGGCACAGGGCGGCTCTTTCCTCCTCGCAGCTCCCTGGGCTGGGTTTGCAGCCCCTCCTCCTGCGGGATCTCTGGGGCTTTTCCTCCTCCTTCTCCATGTGGGCACTCCTTGGCAATGAAAAATCCTGGTTTGGGGAAAAAACAAATGGAGAGCACCTTAGACTGGGGGTTCCTCCTTGCCCAAGTTCATCTCAGGAAGTCATTGGGCACCTTGTGTCTGTAAGAACCTCCAAAACACCAGGATTCAGCCCAAAAGTCCTCCAAACATCAAGACACAGATAAAAAACTACCCAAACATCAAGACTCAGGCAAAATCTCTTCTAAAATACAAAGATTCCACCCCTGGCAAAAAACCAGAACATCAACATTTAGCCCAATAAAGCTGAGAAACATCAAGATTCACCCCCACGAAAATCGTGGATCCTCCTCCTGGTCACCTGCTGCATGTGGGGGGGCAACACTCCTGGGGCTGGGGGGAGGCTGCAGATACAGGGAGGGGTGGAACCTTCTGCTGCCTCCTCCTCCTGCTCCTCCTCCTCCTGTGTCCCTACTCCTTCTAACACTCCATTTCCTCCTACTATTCCTCTTTCTCCTGCACAATCCCACCTTCTCCTCCCATGTGCATCCTTTGAACGTTTTGTTCTTCAACTCTGCTTCTCCTTCCCTTCCCCTCCTGCCCCAGGCCCAGCACCCACTGCCGGCTCCCTCTTCCCCCCCAAACCCACAGCATCCCACCGGAGGGGCACGGATGGAGCTGGGGCAGCTCGGGCTGGGGCAGCGCTGGGCTCTCGGCCGCTCCCGCCCGCACTCGCTCCCCACTGCAGCCGCTCCCGCCACGACAGCGCGGGGGGACTGAAGAGAGAAACAACAAGGATGACACCTCACCACCTGAGCCTGGGGCTGGACAACTGGGCTCCAACATGCAAATGGACCAAAACATCAAAGTTTAGGACCTCGTGACCAGTCGTCCATGAGGAGACCATTTCAAGTCCACCTTGAGTGTAGCCCTGGTCAGGCTCCTGCCCTGCCCAAGGTCTGCCCTAAAGAGCTTTCAATAAATATCTGCTTTATTCTCTAGCTCTGTCCAGTCTCTGTTTCAGGCCAGCCTTCCCAAGGCATCATTCTCCCAGAGGTAATTAAGGACATGGACAGCCAGAGGGGCAAGAAGGGAAGTCCAGAAGGGATTTAGACAGCAGGGGATGGATGGTGTTGGTGTGCTGGGAAGGGTGAGGGGGAAGGGGAGGGTGCAGGATTACAGTTAAGGCAAGAGGCAGCAGGAGGAATCTCTGTGGTGAGAAAGAGGATGATGGAAAAGAGCAGCAAGAGAAAAATACTGAGGACTGGGACGTTTTCAAGCAGGGTGTAATGCTCAAACTCTGGGAGCTGATGCAGCTGGTTTGTAGCCCCGGTTGGCAGGAGAGGCAAACAAGGAGGTCAGGATCCCAGGGGGTTTCTCTGTGCTGGGGAGCGGCAGGAGCGGGCGCAGAGGGGCGGCACCGGGAGCACGGGCTGGGGGCCTGTGGGGAGCTGCGGGGCCGGGCCGGGGCTGTGGGGCAGCCGGGGCTCAGCGCCGGGCGCTGCCTGAGCCCACCACCCCCCGGGCAGGGCCGGCACTGGCCCCCGGCCCCCAGGAGGCTGCGGGACGCCCCGGCCGCTGCCCGGCCCCGTGGAGCTGCCGGCCCTGCCCGCCGGGGGAGCCGCCTTTGGACACTGCGGCACCACAGGCACCGGCTCTGGGATACGGGCTCTGCAGGGCACGGCCAGCACAAGCACCAGCGCCAAGGAAGGAAGGAAGGAAGGAAGGAAGGAAGGAAGGAAGAGCTGGGAAATGTGCATTATCCCTGCAAGGATCCAGATCATCTTTGAAGGATCTTGTTTGGGCCCTGCAGAAAGGAATGATTGTGCAGAAAGCGCAGCAGCTGTCAGAGGATGAGCACCCACAGGCACTCAGGGGGGCTGCACGAGGGGCACAAGAAGCCCCTGCAGCACTTGGGCACAAAGGCACAGCAGGTGAAGCAAGAAGGGAGCAGGAAAAGGCCAAGCTGAAGGCAAAGGCCATGGCAGAGTTTCCACAGCCCCTGAGGGATGAAGCCCAGGGCCCAAGGGGGCCCCAGCACCGACGGGACGGGCTCGGCCACAAGCACCTGGCACAGGCATTGCCCTCCTCGGCAGGGGAGAGCCCACCCAAACAGCCCCTGCCAAGGAAGCAGGGATCCATCTGCAGCCCACAGGGACACTGCAAGCACACACAGCAGCACCCTCAGCAGGAGCAAGTCCAGCCCTGCACGGACATGGATTCCTAGGGCTGCCACAGCTCCCATTACACCAGGGACCCACCACACTGGAGCCCTTGACAACATTCAGCCTGGGGCTGCATCCACACGAGGCCTTTCCTCATACACACAGGGGCCTCTCCACCCACTCTCAATCTCAGACCTAAGGGGGGAAAAGGCCAAAAATGTCTTTGATTATCCAGGGGACAAGTGGGAAAGATGAGGGGCTGTGTTTTATTCAACCACTATTAGCAGATGCCGGGGAATGGGTTTGAAATGCAGGAAGTTTTATTTGCTCCTCATTGTGATTGTAATTTATTGGGAAGGCCTTTGATGGCTAAATTGGGAATGCAAATTAATATTGTAAAAGGTGATACAGAGGCCAGTTCTCTTGTACCTCTGTGTCAAATGTCTGGCAAGGCCTGTGCTGAAGTGAACCCACAAGTGTGGGCAGCCCCAGGGAAAGAGAAAAATTAGATTCCCAGCCTCTCCAAATTACTCTGAAGCAACCAGCACTGTTGGGAAAGATGGGACAGGAAGGACTTATGGATATGATTGTCTGGCAAGAAATACTGCAGATGAAAAACCTGTGAGTGCAATAGAAATGAAAGCCAGCTTTGACATGTAGGCATGGGAGGCAGGAAAACGGTGATTAGCTGGAGATGGGTTGAAGGGCAGAAACAAAAGGACTCAGGAATGCAGCCTTTCCACTTTGCAAGGGATCAGGGCAAAAGCAGATAAGAAAAGTAATCTTTAGAGTTTAGAATATAAAATGACATGGTAATATAGTAGTTCTCATAGGCTGCATGCAAAGTTTGTAGGTTTTGGATCTTGCACCGGTTGGTCACTGTGAATTAGAATATTCAACACAAAAAGAGAGAGAATGGATTGTAACAAGGTGCCCTCTCTCTTGCTCTTGCTCTCTTGCTCTCTTGCTCTTTCCCCCCACGCTCTTGCCCCCTCTCTCTTATCCCTGCTGTCTTATCCCTTCCCCCACTCTTACCTCACTTCTACCCCTGAGCTCTCTTCTACCCTCTCTCTCCCCTCTCTCTCTCGGGGCTTCCCTCCAGCCCAGGCTGGTGGCTGAAGGCAAAGCCCTCTTTACCCACCACCCTTGTAATAAAGCCACGTGTTTCTAGAATATCTCAGCTCTGCAGAGTTCCTTGTCCCTGCCGTCCACGGATGTCACTACACAGCACGAGTGGTGTCTAAAAGCAAAACCCTATTGCAAGGGAGGGAAGGAAGGGCTTTGTAATCTCAGAAATGTTACCCAGGACTAAAAAGCAGCTGTGACAATTCTGAGGATTAATAGGGAACTGCAGGACCTGGATTGAGGATTCTCTGCTCTAGCTAAAACATTGGATGACTTTTTAACCCCACACAGCCTCAATGTTATGGTTTGAACATGGGAAAGGGAACAAGACTTGAGAAATGAAAAAAACCCCAAAATTATTGATGCCCCAGCCATGCCTCCTCCAGACTCAGAAAATGAACTGGAATTGTATGTGAGTGTTAAACAGGGCCAGGCCAAAGGAATTCTTGTGCTAAAATGTTTAACCCAGTGGCCAGAGTGGCCCCACTGTCTGCAGAATTGTGCAGCCACAGCTTGAATGGGACCTGAGGCCTGAAAACTGACAGCACAAGGATCTCCTGTTGTCCAAGTCTGGCATCAAGTTCAGGCTTTGAGAACCAAAAGAGCAGGGCTGGGTTATTACAGCAGGAAACTTGTTCAGTGGCACAGGAGGATTTAGAAGTGAGGACAGGGGAAGGGTTTAACCCAGCCTCCTGTTGGAACAGCCTGCACAGGGGCTGGGGAGAAACCCATGACTGCACTGAGGTGACAGAGCTCCAGAGCCAGGCTGGGAGAGATTGATGAGACATTCCCTGGCCTCAGGGAGAAAAGGTGTTTCTGGATGGGGCTCCAAGGGCAGCAGAAGGGAAAAGAGTTACAAGACACGCTGTTATTCAGGAAAGGGAATCAGACAAAGCACAGGTTACCCCCCACATGGTCAGCTCAACCGGCAGAGCTGTGTGTGCCTGTGAGAGCCTGGGACTGAAATGCCCTGAGCAGGAAGGCTGAAATATCTCCTGCTGACACCATGTTACCCAACAGGGGGGCCAAAAGCAATTCTGACTTCTGCAGTAATCACTGGATCACTTAGAAAGCTATTTCTGAAACAAATAATTCCAAGAGAAAGGATTGTGGAAGCAATAAACTACAATAGGGGAACTCATTTTACAGGAAAGATCCTTCAGGGGGTTCTGGCAGCTTTAGGAACACAACGGGACCTCCACAACCCCTGGCACCCCCAGAGCTCAGGTCAGGTAGAAAGAATGAATGGGGAAATAAAGAAACACCTTTGGAAGCTGCTGACAGAAACCAAGATGCCACAGGTGGGGCTTTTGCCATTGGCTCTGGCAAGAATAAGAGCCAGATCCAGGGCAGATATTCAATTATCTCCCTTGGAATTGATCTTTGGAATTCCTTCCCCTGGCAATTCTCCACCTAGTGCAGGCTGGAGATAAGGGATGTGTATTTAGAGCAGCCTGTGGCCAGAATCCTGTCTCCTGTGAAATCTCTCCCACTGGAAGCTGGGCTGGCACAGACCCTGCCTTGGGACTTTGCTGTTCACACCATCCAACCAGGACATGGGGCCCTGCCTGAGGAGTGGGAAGAAGCACCACTGGGGGCCAAGTGGCCCATCCCAAGTGTCCCTGAGCACAGAAACAGCCCCAGCACAGCTCAGCACGGGGGGACCCCTCACCCTGGGCTCAAGGGCTCGGAAGGCCCAAAGGAGATTTGGACTTCCCGGCTGCAGGAGGAGGATGGGAGGCTGCTGATATGAGAAATGTACATGCACGTGAAAATTCAGAATTTTGGCAACATAAAATGTGCTTCAACAGGTGAATGGGAGAACAGAAATAGTTACAGCTTATTTAGCAGTTTTGTACAAGTAGAGAAACAACTTGTGCCAGAACACACAGGAGTGTAACTTGTAAGGAAGGACCAATTAACAAAATACACAGGAATTTAGTTTCTAGGTTAAAGCCATGGAGATAAGATGTATATTGTTAAAACTCAGTAAAGAGGGACTTAGGTATTGTGAAGACCCAATAAAACAGAATAAGTTGATTAAGAAACCAGCAAGAACCAGGCTCCTGATTTTGGCCAGGACAAACTGTCCTGGGAATTAGCATTACCTGACAGGGCAATGCATCCTCCAAACCAGGGGATATCTCCTGCAAACCCTGTGCACCTCCTCAAGACAAGGTCCAGGTTTAAATACACGTTGATCCCACAAATCCACACCTCACCTGCCCATTCCCTGCCTTCTCTCATTCGTGCTCTAATTAGAGCCCACCCGTCCTGGTGGTTGTGAGCTGGGGCCTTGGGAGAAAGGCTGAGTCTTCCTCAGGCTGATCTTTGCTTCAGGGCAGGTGCAGTGGAGGTTTGGCTGTTTGTCAGGTCACTTTGCTCTTGCCAAAGATTAGGAGCTAGATTTTGCTGGATTCAAGCCACAAACTCTGCTTTATCGATTTTTGACAAATACCTACTTGTGAGTTTCAATATTATACATCTTACCTGTAAGACTTCTACCTTTAACTACCTAACAAGCAAGTTTAATAGCTAATCTTCTCAGTACAAGCTGCCTCACTACTTCCACAAAATTACCAAAAGATAATTCGAAAATTCTATATTTTTATATTCATAAACGTTCTCCATATCAATTAAAAACAAAACAAAACAAAACAAAGCAGATTGTGGGGGGGCACATGTGAGTCATTCAGTGGCTGCTCTGGAAGAGAAGCTCCATTCCAGGCAGCCAGGAGAGGAGCTTTAGAAATGCAAATTAACACTGCTGGGGAAAAGTGGGGACAGTGCACCAGGCTCTTCTGGCCTGCGGGAGGAATTGGGCTGATTCCCTCTGCCCCTCAGCCCAAGCTCTGCCTGCTTGCACAGATGGAATTGGCACAGCCAAAGGCAGAGCCCACAGGGAGGAGATCTGACTCTGCAACACAAATTGCTTCAGCTGCAAAGGGAAACAGCCAGTGGAGAATGGTGTGAAAACTTCACTACAACAAGTGGGGGGAATCATCCCTCTCCCCACTCCAACATGTGCTGGCACTGTCTGTGTCACACAGGGAGCATCAGACCACTGGGCTGTTTGTGCTACCACAGGCTCAGAGAAATCACTTGGGAATCCAAGTCTGGGATGATTTAATTAGAGAAAAGAGATCAATTGATGCAGCCCTGGGTTAAACGAATGCTCTTTCTCCTCTGTTGTGCTACAGCAACTCTCATCTTTGGGCCCTGCACCACACCTTGCTGAGGGCAGCTCATTCACAGCTGAGCAAGGGGATGCAGGTGGCAGCCAGGCCTCCTGAGCCACACACGGCTACAAAAGGACAGGAACTGTTAAAAATGACCCGATAATATTGGCTTTCACATTTGTGCATTAGTCTTTATATGTGGTTATTGATTTCAAGTGCAGTGGAATTTATAATCTCTCTTAGCTGCTTGCTAATAAAACTTATTTCTCATTTTAGTATGCACAGTAAAGCCCATGGAAATAGTAGTGTGATGAGTGTTATGTTGATGTATTCACCTAACAGCTTATAGAAATAATTATGTGATGAATGTATTGTACCACAGGCCTTAGCAAAATATAAAATGTTAAAATACTTCTTGTAACCGAGAGAACTGTGTAAAGCAATTAGGTTGTTTCCCACATCTGCTGACTGACCTCTCCAAGTGATAAGGGTGACACCAACCAGAGCACGGGAGAAGAATTAGAGAAGAATTTGTTAACTGTTCAGTATCTGGGAAGTGTGAAACAACAGGATGAAGCCACAAGAAGAAATAAAATATACTGACCTGATCCACAGGATGTTATTTAGATAAGCCAGAACAGAAACCCAAAATTAAGCAAAGTTTCTATAACAATGAAAGCTACTAAGAATATTTGAATAATGCATGAAACTCATGAACATGTATGTGCCTTAGTAAAGTAACAGTACAGAGATAACACTGTCTTAATGCACCCACGGGTCCCTTGGCTGATCGCCAGGAACACCCAGCGCTGGACATGGAACTGGTTTTTCCCTTATTGAACTTTTGAAAAATATTCTAAGACTGAATATTCGTTTTCCTCAGAATTGAGGTCACTGACAATAATCCCAAAACCAAAGAGGACCCAGCAAGAAAAAACAGAGTCAACGAGTGAATCTGCTTGGAGACAGGGCCGGGGACTGGGAGATACGGGAGGAACGGGAGAATCCATCAGTTTCAGAAAATGTTCCTCATTGACACGGACTGTGCTCAGCCAAGGCCCTGCGAAATTCCTGAACACGGAGAAGAAGAACAAAGACTGAGCAGAGCCGGGAATATCGGATGTTCTACAAAAGGGGGGCGCATATTAACGAGGACATGCAGGAGGCGGATCGGGAAGTCGGAACTTTCCAAGGACCTTCGCCACGGGGCAAAGGGACAGGGAGATGCAGAAGGGAAAATCAGGAGAAAAAGGAGGCCGCGTCCTACAACAATTGGAGAGACCCCCCGGCAAAGGCCGCACGGCCTCTCCCTTTGTTCAGGAATAAAGTCACTTTTACAGGACTCCTCGGGCTCCTGTGGGGACACAAACCTCTGGCCACCTCTGGGAATTTTCCCGCACAGCCCCCCCCGGGGACAGGGCGGCCACCTCCGTCCTCCCCACAGGAACCGGGACGAGCCGGCGCTGCTCCGGCAGCGGCTCCTGCCGAGGCAGCGGCGGGAAGGAGAGCGCGGGCAGCCGCTCCCGCAGCGCCCTCAGGCCACGGGCAACACGGCGCCGACACGGCACAAGGAACCCGCCGGAGCCCCCTGCCGCCCCCTCCGCCCGCAGCCAGCCCCGAGCCCCGGCAGAACCGAGCGCGGCTCCCACCTGCGCTGGGGCCGCCTCCGAGCTCCGCCAGTGCCGCCTCACCGGGCTCCGGCCGCTGCCGCCGCTCCCGGGCCCGCACACGCGCTCCCACAATGGCGCCTCTGCCCAGCCACGGGCGCCCGGGGGGCGGCCCCGGCAACGGGCTTGGCCCCGCTCCGCCCAATCAGCGCGCGCCCACAACCGGCACTGACGGCACAATCAGCCAATGGCGGCGAGCGAGGCCCGGGCTGTGCACACGGCCCACACCCGCCCCGCGCTCTCAGGCCCCGCCCCCGGGCTGTGGGAGGGGAAAGCCGCAGATGAGGAACCGCCCTGGGACGGGCCCGGGCCCGAGGCGGGATTGAGCTGGAAACACAAACAAAGTTCTCCGCACCTCCCGGCCCGCCTTTCCCAGCCCTGCGTGTTCGCTGCCACCGCCTCCGAGGAAAGCCCTCAGTTCTCCCGGCCCTAATTAGGAGCATCAGCGCATGGCTTTGATTTCGCCAAAAAAAAAAAGGGAAAAGCCCCAAGGCCCTTGGGCTGAGTGGAGGAGGGGAGAGATTTCTGGCAGAAAACTCCAGAAATCTTTTTTTCCCGAGGCGGGGAAGAACAAAGCCCAGCCCAGTGAGGCGGGTCGCTCCCAGCAGCGCCTCTCTGCCGTCCCAGCTGAAGCCCTCGCTGGCTGCTCCGGGCTGGACGGGCGCACCGGGAGCGCTGGGAAGGGGCCCCGGCTCGGGGCGCGGCCCCCGGGGCAGCCCCGCGGCAGCTCCAAGGCTCCGCCAGCCGGGATGGAACGTGGCAGGGGGAGCGGGGAAGGGACGGGGCTGCCGGCGCCGAGGGAGCACCAGGGACACCGGGGGCGCTTCACGAGCATTTAATAAGAAACCCCAAAATTATAAACAATACAAAAACAGCAACAGTGGCACCTTAAAAACAGATGGGGGTCATGCAGAGCCATCCCAAAGAAAGAAGGGATGGAATGGAATTCCACTGAATTGGAATGGACCCACAAGGATTGAGTCACACCCTTAAGGCATTGGTGCCTGTGGGGTCAAATCACACATTGGCATTATTGGCACTTTGCCCCAGCCACAGTCACATTCACATGTTTGTACCTGTTTGTACATTGCACTTGTTTGTTGCCTGTATTCACAGTGTTATACCAGTATAGATATGAAATATCTGTGTATAAATTGTGTTAGAAGAAGGTATATGAAACCTGTTTCCACTGTGTTATATCTACATATATATACAGGCTTAGTGTATAAATGTGTAGTGCAAGAGAAACAGGATGAGTCCTGGAGTGGCTCCAGGAGAAAGAAACCCCCAGCCCCAGCCCAGGCAGCCACACCTCAGCTTCCACATCACCTCCTCTTCCTGCACGTTCATCTCCTGGAGACCAGGCACTGAGGTGACCCTGAGACAAAATACTGAGATGTTCATGAGATCAGGCACTGAGGTGACCCTGAGGGTCAGTGCAAGGCAGACACTGTGCCTGAGGAAGGACATCCCAGGGTCTGGGAAAGGGCAAAGCTGTGACTGCCCAGCACAGAGAAGGTGCTTTGTCCATCCCCTGTCACAGCCGAGTTTGGGCTCTGCTGCACAGATAGGGCATCAGGTATGAGCAGGGCACACTCCTGAGTTTATTCTCAGCCAGGAAAACACACTCTGCATCGCCCAGGACAGGAACCCTGCAAGGAGGAGCAGAGACAATGCTGGCAACACAGGGGACACATTGTGCTCCCATGCCCCCATTCCCTGCCCACATCCCCCAGGCCCTGCTCGGCTCCCTGGGACTCACGAGGAGTTGAAGCTGCTGCCGTCCTCCCACTGAAGCTGCTGCCCCCGTCTGCGCAGCCCCACACAGAGATTGACCTTCCGGCTGGGGCGGGACAGGAACTCCTGGGAAGGGAAGAGACCAGCAGTCAGATCTGCACCCCCAGCCCAGGAGCCCCCCAGGCCCCCCTCGGACACCCCACACCCCCAGCCCCTCACTCACCATTTCCTCATCCCTGAGCACGGCCAGGGAGGCCCCAAGCTCAGAGCACCGAGCCTGACCCTGATCCCAGGTGTGCTGATCCTTCGAGAGGAAGTAGCAGATCCTGCGGTACCCGACCCAGTCATCAGGACAGGCCAGCGGAGTGCCAGGAAAAGCTGCAATGTTTGTTTGTCTTCCCCCTGCAGAGGGAAGAGGAGAAGGTCCAGGATTCCCCTCCACAGGCAATAGGGACCCTGCTGTGCCCCGAGGGGCTGGGCTGAGGCAGCTGCTCCTCCCTTACCTGACAGCACAGCCAAGGCCGGCACCAAAGCCAGGACCAGCATCACGAGCAGAGTCAGGACCAGGGTGACCTTGGGATGGGATCTGAACCTCTCACCTGCAGCAGTAAAGAGTCCATGGCTGTGAGGACGGGGCTGTCCTGAGCACGCCCAGCCCTCACATCCCCCCACCCAACACCCGGGGGACACAGGAGGGATCCCCCATTCTGTGTGCCCCTCACTCAGCTGGCAGCAAGAGAAACAAGGGACAGGGGCACAGCCAGGGCCAGGGCACAGCCGGGGCCAGAAGAACTGCCCAGCGCCGGGGGTGGAAGGAAGGTGATGTGGAAGCTGAGGTGTGGCTGCCTGGGCTGGGGCTGGGGGTTTCTTTCTCCTGGAGCCACTCCAGGACTCATCCTGTTTCTCTTGCACTACTCATTTATACACTAAGCCTGTATATATATGTAGATATAACACAGTGGAAACAGGTTTCATATACCTTCTTCTAACACTATTTATACACAGATATTTCATATCTATATTGGTATAACACTGTGAATACAGGCAACAAACAAGTGCAATGCACAAACAGGTACAAACATGTGAATGTGACTGTGGCTGGGGCAAGGTGCCAATAATGCCAATGTGTGATTTGACCCCACAGGCACCAATGCCTTAAGGGTGTGACTCAATCCTTGTGGGTCCATTCCAATTCAGTGGAATTCCATTCCATCCCTTCTTTCTTTGGGATGGCTCTGCATGACCCCCATCTGTTTTTAAGGTGCCACTGTTGCTGTTTTTGCATTGTTTATAATTTTGGGGTTTCTTATTAAATACTTGTGAAGCGCCCCCGGTGTCCCTGGTGTTCCCTCGGCGCCGGCAGCCCCGTCCCTTCCCCGCTCCCCCTGCCACGTTCCATCCCGGCTGGCGGAGCCTTGGAGCTGCCGCGGGGCTGCCCCGGGGGCCGCGCCCCGAGCCGGGGCCCCTTCCCAGCGCTCCCGGTGCGCCCGTCCAGCCCGGAGCAGCCAGCGAGGGCTTCAGCTGGGACGGCAGAGAGGCGCTGCTGGGAGCGACCCGCCTCACTGGGCTGGGCTTTGTTCTTCCCCGCCTCGGGAAAAAAGATTTCTGGAGTTTTCTGCCAGAAATCTCCCCCCTCCTCCACTCAGCCCAAGGGCCTTGGGGCTTTTCCCTTTTTTTTTTTTGGCGAAATCAAAGCCATGCGCTGATGCTCCTCATTAGGGCCGGGGGAACTGAGGGCTTTACTCGGAGCCGGTGGCAGCGAACACGCAGGGCTGGGAAAGGCGGGCCGGGAGGTGCGGAGAACTTTGTTTGTGTTTCCAGCTCAATCCCGCCTCGGGCCCGGGCCCGTCCCAGGGCGGTTCCTCATCTGCGGCTTTCCCCTCCCACAGCCCGGGGGCGGGGCCTGAGAGCGCGGGGCGGGTGTGGGCCGTGTGCACAGCCCGGGCCTCGCTCGCCGCCATTGGCTGATTGTGCCGTCAGTGCCGGTTGTGGGCGCGCGCTGATTGGGCGGAGCGGGGCCAAGCCCGTTGCCGGGGCCGCCCCCCGGGCGCCCGTGGCTGGGCAGAGGCGCCATTGTGGGAGTGCGTGTGCGGGCCCGGGAGCGGCGGCAGCGGCCGGAGCCCGGTGAGGCGGCACTGGCGGAGCTCGGAGGCGGCCCCAGCGCAGGTGGGAGCCGCGCTCGGTTCTGCCGGGGCTCGGGGCTGGCTGCGGGCGGAGGGGGCGGCAGGGGGCTCCGGCGGGTTCCTTGTGCCGTGTCGGCGCCGTGTTGCCCGTGGCCTGAGGGCGCTGCGGGAGCGGCTGCCCGCGCTCTCCTTCCCGCCGCTGCCTCGGCAGGAGCCGCTGCCGGAGCAGCGCCGGCTCGTCCCGGTTCCTGTGGGGAGGACGGAGGTGGCCGCCCTGTCCCCGGGGGGGGCTGTGCGGGAAAATTCCCAGAGGTGGCCAGAGGTTTGTGTCCCCACAGGAGCCCGAGGAGTCCTGTAAAAGTGACTTTATTCCTGAACAAAGGGAGAGGCCGTGCGGCCTTTGCCGGGGGGTCTCTCCAATTGTTGTAGGACGCGGCCTCCTTTTTCTCCTGATTTTCCCTTCTGCATCTCCCTGTCCCTTTGCCCCGTGGCGAAGGTCCTTGGAAAGTTCCGACTTCCCGATCCGCCTCCTGCATGTCCTCGTTAATATGCGCCCCCCTTTTGTAGAACATCCGATATTCCCGGCTCTGCTCAGTCTTTGTTCTTCTTCTCCGTGTTCAGGAATTTCGCAGGGCCTTGGCTGAGCACAGTCCGTGTCAATGAGGAACATTTTCTGAAACTGATGGATTCTCCCGTTCCTCCCGTATCTCCCAGTCCCCGGCCCTGTCTCCAAGCAGATTCACTCGTTGACTCTGTTTTTTCTTGCTGGGTCCTCTTTGGTTTTGGGATTATTGTCAGTGACCTCAATTCTGAGGAAAACGAATATTCAGTCTTAGAATATTTTTCAAAAGTTCAATAAGGGAAAAACCAGTTCCATGTCCAGCGCTGGGTGTTCCTGGCGATCAGCCAAGGGACCCGTGGGTGCATTAAGACAGTGTTATCTCTGTACTGTTACTTTACTAAGGCACATACATGTTCATGAGTTTCATGCATTATTCAAATATTCTTAGTAGCTTTCATTGTTATAGAAACTTTGCTTCATTTTGCGTTTCTGTTCTGGCTTATCTAAAGAACATCCTGTGGATCAGGTCAATATATTTTATTTCTTTTTGTGGCTTCATCCTGTTGTTTCACACTTCCCAGATACTGAACAGGTAACAAATTCTTCTCTAATTCTTCTCCCGTGCTCTGGTTGGTGTCACCCTTATCACTTGGAGAGGTCAGTCAGCAGATGTGGGAAACAACCTAATTGCTTTACACAGTTCTCTCGGTTACAAGAAGGATTTTAACATTTTATATTTTGCTAAGGCCTGTGGTACAATACATTCATCACATAATTATTTCTATAAGCTGTAAGGTGAATACATCAACATAACATTCATCACACTACTATTTCCATGGGCTTTACTGTGCATACTAAAATGAGAAATAAGTTTTATTAGCAAGCAGCTAAGAGAGATTATAAATTCCACTGTATTTGAAATCAATAACCACATATAAAGACTAATGCACAAATGTGAAAGCCAATATTATCGGGTCATTTTTAACAGTTCCTGTCCTTTTGTAGCCGTGTGTGGCTCAGGAGGCCTGGCTGCCACCTGCATCCCCTTGCTCAGCTGTGAATGAGCTGCCCTCAGCAAGGTGTGGTGCAGGGCCCAAAGATGAGAGTTGCTGTAGCACAACAGAGGAGAAAGAGCATTCCTTTAACCCAGGGCTGCATCAATTGATCTCTTTTCTCTAATTAAATCATCCCAGACTTGGATTCCCAAGTGATTTCTCTGAGCCTGTGGTAGCACAAACAGCCCAGTGGTCTGATGCTCCCTGTGTGACACAGACAGTGCCAGCACATGTTGGAGTGGGGAGAGGGATGATTCCCCCCACTTGTTGTAGTGAAGTTTTCACACCATTCTCCACTGGCTGTTTCCCTTTGCAGCTGAAGCAATTTGTGTTGCAGAGTCAGATCTCCTCCCTGTGGGCTCTGCCTTTGGCTGTGCCAATTCCATCTGTGCAAGCAGGCAGAGCTTGGGCTGAGGGGCAGAGGGAATCAGCCCAATTCCTCCCGCAGGCAAGAAGAGCCTGGTGCGCTGTCCCCACTTTTCCCCAGCAGTGTTAATTTGCATTTCTAAAGCTCCTCTCCTGGCTGCCTGGAATGGAGCTTCTCTTCCAGAGCAGCCACTGAATGACTCACATGTGCCCCCCCACAATCTGCTTTTGTTTTAACTGTTAATTTAACTGCTTAATTTTTTTACCTCTTTGTGCCTTAAAGGGTCACCTTTAAAGCTCTTCCAGTTTTGCAAAATGCAGCCTAAAGATGAACATCGAAAAACCCAAACCGAAATTTTGCCATCACTAAGAGCCTCACACAAACATAGACAAAAACATTTCAAAGTAATGTAGTTTTATTTACTTCTCCTCTTAGGAGTAAAAATTGCTTCTCACCCCTGGTCCAAATATAACTGACAATATAAAAGCAGGATTATTATGAGAAATTATTCTGGTGGTGTAATCTTGTCACAGAAACGGTGAGAAAACCAAAATTTGTCCAACAATATTTTTAGTGTTAGAGAGTCAAGGCATTACTTGATTTTGGCCAGGATGTGCAACAGAAATCATTTCATCCACTCGTAGCCAGGGTGTGCAGAGAAAATCTTTCCATGACACGTGAGTTTTACTGGATTTTTCCTAAACTTTCTACAGTCTGAACCCATAGAAATCCATTGGTTTGATGTTCATTGCTTCCAAGTCGCTGAGTTCTGAGTATTTGGTTTCCTATTGGAGCCGGATTTCTTTGCCTCTGATGTTAATTAGGTCCTCACTCCTGGATTTCCTCATCAGCCTTTTCCAGACCAGGTGTCTCCAGCTATTCCAGGGCAGTGTCTGGGGCAGATGTTGGTTGCTGTTTGCTGATGGTCGTTGATGTTTTGTTGATGGTCGTTGTCTTTGTGGGTGTCTTTTGGGCTATTCCCAGTCTGCTGAGATGTTAAACTCATCTCTGTTTTATAATAAGATGTATCTTATTAAAAGATAATATTTAAAATTCCTTTCCCAGGGCAAAGGCAAACCAAGCCTGACTAGAGAAATAAGATTTTTTTTTAAATTTGAACTTGGTATATTTTGGAGCAATGTGATCCCATCCAGCCCCGTGTGTGAGTGTGACTGAGAGCCAGAGTGGAATTGTCCCGTTGTGTTCCCCAGCCCCTGTGGCGAGTGCAGGCACAGAAAGCCCTGAAGCTGAAGCAGTGGCAGCAAGGCTGGGCCCCCAGTGTCTGGAGATGGCCCAGGAGGTGCCCAGGCAGACTATTCCAGCAGAGGATCTGTGGGCAGGCACAGGGGCTTCCCCCGCTGTGGAGCCCTGGCTGCTGCTCCGGTGCCTTCAGGGCGGGTCAGTCGTGGCCTCCCATCCTCCTCCTGCAGCCGGGAAGTCCAAATCTCCTTTGGGCCTTCCGAGCCCTTGAGCCCAGGGTGAGGGGTCCCCCCGTGCTGAGCTGTGCTGGGGCTGTTTCTGTGCTCAGGGACACTTGGGATGGGCCACTTGGCCCCCAGTGGTGCTTCTTCCCACTCCTCAGGCAGGGCCCCATGTCCTGGTTGGATGGTGTGAACAGCAAAGTCCCAAGGCAGGGTCTGTGCCAGCCCAGCTTCCAGTGGGAGAGATTTCACAGGAGACAGGATTCTGGCCACAGGCTGCTCTTAATACACATCCCTTATCTCCAGCCTGCCCTAGGTGGAGAATTTCCAGGGTAAGGAATTCCAAAGATCAATTCCAAGGGAGATAATTGAATATCTGCCCTGGATCTGGCTCTTATTCTTGCCAGAGCCAATGGCAAAAGCCCCACCTGTGGCATCTTGGTTTCTGTCAGCAGCTTCCAAAGGTGTTTCTTTATTTCCCCATTCATTCTTTCTACCTGACCTGAGCTCTGGGGGTGCCAGGGGTTGTGGAGGTCCCATTGTGTTCCTAAAGCTGCCAGAACCCCCTGAAGGATCTTTCCTGTAAAATGAGTTCCCCTATTGTAGTTTATTGCTTCCACAATCCTTTCTCTTGGAATTATTTGTTTCAGAAATACCTTTCTAAGTGATCCAGTGATTACTGAAGAAGTCAGAATTGCCTTCGGCCCCCTGTTGGGTGACATGGTGTCAGCAGGAGATATTTCAGCCTTCCTGCTCAGGGCATTTCAGTCCCAGGCTCTCACAGGCACACACAGCTCTGCCGGTTGAGCTGACCATGTGGGGGGTAACCTGTGCTTTGTCTGATTCCCTTTCCTAAATAACAGCGTGTCTTGTAACTCTTTTCCCTTCTGCTGCCCTTGGAGCCCCATCCAGAAACACCTTTTCTCCCTGAGGCCAGGGAATGTCTCATCAATCTCTCCCAGCCTGGCTCTGGAGCTCTGTCGCCTCAGTGCAGTCATGGGTTTCTCCCCAGCCCCTGTGCAGGCTGTTCCAACAGGAGGCTGGGTTAAACCCTTCCCCTGTCCTCACTTCTAAATCCTCCTGTGCCACTGAACAAGTTTCCTGCTGGAATAACCCAGCCCTGCTCTTTTGGTTCTCAGAGCCTGAACTTGATGCCAGACTTGGACAACAGGAGATCCTTGTGCTGTCAGTTTTCAGGCCTCAGGTCCCATTCAAGCTGTGGCTGCACAATTCTGCAGACAGTGGGGCCACTCTGGCCACTGGGTTAAACATTTTAGCACAAGAATTCCTTTGGCCTGGCCCTGTTTAGCACTCACATACAATTCCAGTTCCTTTTCTGACTCTGGAGGAGCCATGGCTTGGGCATCAATAATTTTGGGGTTTTTTTTCATTTCTCAAGTTTTGTTCCCTTTCCCATGTCCAAACCATAACATTGAGGCTGTGTGAGGTTAAAAAGTCATCCAATGTTTTAGCTGGAGCAGAGAATCCTCAGTCCAGGTCCTGCAATTCCCTATTAATCCTCAGAATTGTCACAGCTGCTTTTTAGACCTGGGTAACATTTCTAAGATTACAAAGCCCTTCCTTCCCTCCCTTGCAATAGGGTTTTGCTTTTAGACACCACTCGTGCTGTGTAGTGACATCCGTGGACGGCAGGGACAAGGAACTCTGCAGAGCTGAGATATTCTAGAAACACGTGGCTTTATTACAAGGGTGGTGGGTAAAGAGGGCTTTGCCTTCAGCCACCAGCCTGGGCTGGAGGGAAGCCCCGAGAGAGAGAGGGGAGAGAGAGGGTAGAAGAGAGCTCAGGGGTAGAAGTGAGGTAAGAGTGGGGGAAGGGATAAGAGAGAGGGGGCAAGAGCGTGGGGGGAAAGAGCAAGAGAGCAAGAGCAAGAGAGAGGGCACCTTGTTACAATCCATTCTCTCTCTTTTTGTGTTGAATATTCTAATTCACAGTGACCAACCGGTGCAAGATCCAAAACCTACAAACTTTGCATGCAGCCTATGAGAACTACTATATTACCATGTCATCTAAACTCTAAAGACTACTTTTCTTATCTGCTTTTTCCCTGATCCCTTGCAAAGTGGAAAGGCTGCATTCCTGAGTCCTTTTGTTTCTGCCCTTCAACCCATCTCCAGCTAATCACCGTTTTCCTGCCTCCCATGCCTACATGTCAAAGCTGGCTTTCATTTCTATTGCACTCACAGGTTTTTCATCTGCAGTATTTCTTACCAGACAATCATATCCATAAGTCCTTCCTGTCCCATCTTTCCCAACAGTGCTGGTTGCTTCAGAGTGATTTGGAGAGGCTGGGAATCTAATTTTCCCCCTTTCCCTGGGGCTGCCCACACTTGTGGGTTCACTTCAGCACAGGCCTTGCCAGACATTTGACACAGAGGTACAAGAGAACTGGCCTCTGTATCACCTTTTACAATATTAATTTGCATTCCCAATTTAGCCATCAAAGGCCTTCCCAGTAAATTACAACGACAATGAGGAGCAAATAAAACTTCCTGCATTTCAAACCCATCCCTGGCATCTGCTAATAGTGGTTGAATAAAACACAGCCCCTCATCTTTCCCACTTGTCCCCTGAATAATCAAAGACATTTTTGGCCTTTTCCCCCCTTAGGTCTAAAGATTGAGAGTGGGTGGAGAGGCCCCTGTGTGTATGAGGAAAGGCCTGGTGTGGATGCAGCCCCAGGCTGAATGTTGTCAAGGGCTCCAGTGTGGTGGGTCCCTGGTGTAATGGGAGCTCTGGCAGCCCTAGGAATCCATGTCCGTGCAGGGCTGGACTTGCTCCTGCTGAGGGTGCTGCTGTGTGTGCTTGCAGTGTCCCTGTGGGCTGCAGATGGATCCCTGCTTCCTTGGCAGGGGCTGTTTGGGTGGGCTCTCCCCTGCCGAGGAGGGCAATGCCTGTGCCAGGTGCTTGTGGCCGAGCCCGTCCCCTCGGTGCTGGGGCCCCCTTGGGCCCTGGGCTTCATCCCTCAGGGGCTGTGGAAACTCTGCCATGGCCTTTGCCTTCAGCTGGGCCTTTTCCTGCTCCCTTCTTGCCTTCACCTGCTGTGCCTTTGTGCCCAAGTGCTGCAGGGGCTTCTTGTGCCCCTCGTGCAGCCCCCCTGAGTGCCTGTGGGTGCTCATCCTCTGACAGCTGCTGAGCTTTCTGCACAATCATTCCTTTCTGCAGGGCCCAAACAAGATCCTTCAAAGATGATCTGGATCCTTGCAGGGATAATGCACATTTCCCAGCTCTTCCTTCCTTCCTTCCTTCCTTCCTTCCTTCCTTGGCGCTGGTGCTTGTGCTGGCCGTGCCCTGCAGAGCCCGTATCCCAGAGCCGGTGCCTGTGGTGCCGCAGTGTCCAAAGGCGGCTCCCCCGGCGGGCAGGGCCGGCAGCTCCACGGGGCCGGGCAGCGGCCGGGGCGTCCCGCAGCCTCCTGGGGACCGGGGGCCAGTGCCGGCCCTGCCCGGGGGGTGGTGGGGTCAGGCAGCGCCCGGCGCTGAGCCCCGGCTGCCCCACAGCCCCGGCCCGGCCCCGCAGCTCCCCACAGGCCCCCAGCCCGTGCTCCCGGTGCCGCCCCTCTGCGCCCGCTCCTGCCGCTCCCCAGCACAGAGAAACCCCCTGGGATCCTGACCTCCTTGTTTGCCTCTCCTGCCAACCGGGGCTACAAACCATCTGCATCAGCTCCCAGAGTTTGAGCATTACACCCTGCTTGAAAACGTCCCAGGCCTCAGTATTTTTCTCTTCCTGCTCTTTTCCATCATCCTCTTTCTCACCACAGAGATTCCTCCTGCTGCCTCTTGCCTTAACTGTAATCCTGCACCCTCCCCTTCCCCCTCACCCTTCCCAGCACACCAACACCATCCATCCCCTGCTGTCTAAATCCCTTCTGGACTTCCCTTCTTGCCCCTCTGGCTGTCCATGTCCTTAATTACCTCTGGAGAATGATGCCTTGGGAAGGCTGGCCTGAAACAGAGACTGGACAGAGCTAGAGAATAAAGCAGATATTTATTGAAAGCTCTTTAGGGCAGACCTTGGGCAGGGCAGGAGCCTGACCAGGGCTACACTCAAGGTGGACTTCAAATGGTCTCCTCATGGACGACTGGTCATGAGGTCCTAAACTTTGCTGTTTTGGTCCATTTGCATGTTGGAGCCCAGTTGTCCAGCCCCAGGCTCAGGTGGTGAGGTGTCATCCTTGTTGTTTCTCTCTTCAGTCCCCCCGCGCTGTCGTGGCGGGAGCGGCTGCAGTGGGGAGCGAGTGCGGGCGGGAGCGGCCGAGAGCCCAGCGCTGCCCCAGCCCGAGCTGCCCCAGCTCCATCCGTGCCCCTCCGGTGGGATGCTGTGGGTTTGGGGGGGAAGAGGGAGCCGGCAGTGGGTGCTGGGCCTGAGGCAGGAGGGGAAGGGAAGGAGAAGCAGGATTGAAAAACAAAACGTTCAAAGGATGCACATGGGAGGAGAAGGTGGGATTGTGCAGGAAAAAGAGGAATAGTAGGAGGAAATGGAGTGTTAGAAGGAGTAGGGACACAGGAGGAGGAGGAGCAGGAGGAGGAGGCAGCAGAAGGTTCCACCCCTCCCTGTATCTGCAGCCTCCCCCCAGCCCCAGGAGTGTTGCCCCCCCACATGCCACAGGTGACGGGGAGGGGGATCCATGATTTTCGTGGGGGTGAATCTTGATGTTTCTCACCTTCCATTGGCTAAATGTTGATGCTTTGGTTGTTTGGAAGGGCTGAATCTTTATATTTTAGAAGCGGTTTTGGCTGAGTCTTGATATTAGGGGAGTTTATTATCTGTGTCTTGGTGTTTGGAGGACTTTTGGGCTGAATCCTGGTGTTTTGGAGGTTTTCAC